>NW_017307061.1:2320-10432 GCF_000935625.1 Nanorana parkeri | reverse complement strand
GGGGGGGGGGGGGGGGAGTTAGGTTAGATTTTTAAGCAAATATAAAGCACATAAAAATGTAAGAAGCTATTTTTTTTCTAAGTCATGTGAATGAGAACATGTAACAATTTGACTGCAAAAATTGAAATACAATGTAAGCATGTTTTACTTACAGTCCATCAAACCTTTTATGTTATTGGACATATTTTCTTTTCTTCCTTCCTCAACCAAGTATTTGCTTGAAATAGTTCACTTAGAGTGTTGCATTGTTTCCCCTAATACCTAATGGACTGATTCTTGGTCCTTAATTTTCTTTCCTAGAACCATTACCCTTTAGCACAATTTCTCCTCTCAGATGCTTTTCTACCTTGGTTTGTAGCTCTGGGTTCTGCCTCACAGCTCTCTCCTTAAGACTTTGCATTTTATTCTGGTTGACTCAGTTTTCATATCATCTTTTAATAGATAAAATAATAAATAATAAATCCACATTGTTGGAATTTTCAGCACAGGTTCCCACCCTTCGGTTGGACGGCTTTTGGATGTCCAATAATGAAAACAAGGTGTACTTACCATAAAATGTTTTTATTTAACTCCAATGAGGGACACAGGTCCTGCCCCTCTGTGTTATTGGCCTTATTTATTACTTGCTCACAAAACTGAAGTGTGGTAGTTGGAGATGGGATTATTCAGTGAGCCGGCTTAACGTTTTTTTTCGTTTTGCCAATGTTCAAATCTCATGAAGGCAGTAGTATAACCCAATTGTCTATGATTTTCTGCTATCCCCGTGTCCCTCAATGGATTTCAAGAAAAAGATTTTTATGGTAAATACAAAAATCTTATATTAATATTACAGTATATTCTATAATTTGTCTCTTTTAAAAAGGCACCAAATTATGATCCCATTACAAAGCATTTGTAAAATTATTTACAAATAATATAAAGGCTTTGGGGAAAATGGGAGTATTTTATAATGTGCTTTAAACAATAAACTAGATGAATCCCACAGATTTCCCCAAGAAAAATGGATGGCAGCTGCTGCCTTCCACAGATATAACCCTTGAGGCCAGTACCTACTTCTTCTGTGTTGTGTCAGGTGCTTATTTTTGTGAGTCTTATGTGTCAGAAACCTTTTTAATGTCATTTTAACATAATTTTTTAGGTACCTTTGCTCTTTATAGAGACACATTTTTTATTCTGGTAGAGTTGAAATCAGCTATTTTAGGAACTATGATTGTTTAAGCACTTTAAACAAGGCTTTCAAACTAGGGATGTTCAGATACTTGGCATTTTCATGAGCAGTAACAGGGTTGCAACCGGGACCTAGCTCTGGGACTCCACCACTGTCCTGAAATCATAAGTCTGTATTGTTTAAGAAAAACGGTCATGTGACCATAAACAAAAATGTATCCGTACTTGTATCTGTGAGTATTTGGACAAGTATCAGTATTTGTACATGAAAAAAATGGTATTGGTGCATCCCTCTTACACACAAATGGTCCTAACTCTAAACTAGTTAGAACTAGTTTAGAGTTAGGACCGCACTATAAGAGATGCCTTGGCGCGGCTGTGCGGCTTTCACATTTTCTGCAGAAGACGTGTATCCTAACCTCTGCTATTAACCTTAGTGGTGAGACAAGTTGTTTTACATGCTGGTGTGCCATGATACCTTTCTACTGTTTTACTGTTCAAAGCCCATTTCGTGTGCACCTTACTGTATAACTGGTGACAAATTGTTGAGTGCGTTTGTCATCTGTTTTGCTTGACCGATTTGGTGCAGTGACGCATGGGGGTTCTCAGCTGCCATTGGGATGTGCGGGATCCCTTGTGTGTTCCTGTGCCTTTTTGGAGGTTGGGCTTCCTCCTGACAAACCTGCACATATTTGAAATCTTCTGCCAACATTTGCTCCAAGATGGAGACTCTCATAGTTTAGAGTTAGGACCGCACTATAAGAGGTGCCTTGGCGCGGCTTTCACATTTTCTGCAGAAGACGTGTATCCAAACCAGATGCATTTTCGGCCGTCATTGCATTTTTGGAAAATGGCGGCCAAAATTTTAGTGCATCCCTAGTAATAACCATAGTCCATCCATTGATTCAACAGTAATGGAATTTCACAAAATGTCATAAATATATCAGCGCATATGCCTTTATAAAGAACTTTCCGGGCAGATAGCCTGTATGTGTGTAATATAATAGTAAAATTTCCACCTTGAAGAGCTATGTGCAAATTTTGGTGTCGCAGTCACCTGAATGTCCAAAAATTCAAACTTCAAAAATGTTGTCAGGCAACAGAGGAGTAAAAAAAAAAACAGGCATAAAAACATGCAAACATTTAGGGCCTCATTTATTTGAGATTTGAACGGAATCAAGTTTGCTGCAAATTTTGGCTGAATGCAGTTTGCCGAACAGCTGAACTAATTGGCTTGTTTGAGGCAACTCTCCAGCTGTTCAATGAGCCATAGCCTTATTGGCTGCTAGAACACAGGTGGATTTCAGGCAGGTCAATCACACTGTACAGTGATGAAAATCCATCATCACAATGAATGCTCACCCACCAAATACCAGAAGACCGCACACGGTGATCCTGCGCTCATTGCTCACTCACTGCAAATGTCATTTCCCCAGAGTTGCTGGAATGTTAAACAGCAGCAGGGGAAATGCCATTTGCAATGAGTGAGCAATGGGAGCAGGATTGCTGTGAGTGGTCGCATGTTTTTCTTTTTTGTTAGGGTGACGTTCATGGCGATTGATGGACATACATCAGAAAATGTGGCTGATGTTGGATTAACACCATGGGACATTTAGTTTTTTTAAAATAATAAATAAAACATGTAAGGTGTATGCGTGCTTATTCACTACTATTTGTTTGTGAATGAGTAACCAGGGATACATAGTTTTCTTTTCTTATTCTCATGGGGCTCTTTATCTTAAAGTGGCTTCCAGATTCCAAAAAGCCCCCTTCCATGTAGACCTCCACATTCTCTTAGGAACAGGATGCAAGGATGAGGCCCTTTTCCTCATCAATGTTGGGAAAAGGCAGCTTGCCCAATGGTGGGTTAGTTGAAGGGAGGTTTTAGCTGAAGTTGAAGCGAGACGCCCCCCCCTCCCCCCCCATACTTGGCAAGGGACTCTTCTCATGTTGAGGGCAAGGGGAATCATATAGTTCAGGAGAGGGGGGCATATCCTTGCTGCCACCATTTCCAGGCCTGTCAGGTTGCATGCCTATATGAGGGTCCAGTATAGATTTTGGTGGAACGCCACTTTTGCTTCTATTTTTTTGGATGAGTTATCACGGATCATCAAGGATAAAAGGTCTGGTATGGATTTAGGAGGGTGGCTCTATTATTTTCTGTTTGTTATTTTTGCTTTAGAGTATACTACAGCAAAAGGGACATTTTAGTAAGATGCACTTGCCACTTATTGGCATTTCCTTGCCAGTTGGGTTTTTAGTAGTTAAAAATGGTGTAGGGATCCCCCAAAATACATTTGAGACCTTTATTCTTGATATACAGGTGAAACTCGAAAAATTAGAATATCGTGCAAAAGTTCATTTATTTCACTAATGCAACTTAGCCGTCTACCAGGAGATTTTGGAGCACTTCATGCTTTCTTCCGCAGAAGAGCTCTATGGGGATGCTGACTTCATTTTCCAGCAGGACTTGGCACCTGCCCACACTGCCAAAAATTTTCTGAGATTGTGGATCTGGGTTTTCATGAGCTGTAAGCCATAATCACCACAGTTATAACAAATCACGGCTTGAGCTATCTTGCTTTGCATGTAATGAGTCTATCTCATATATTAGTTTCACCTTTTAAGTTGCATTAGTGAAATAAATGAACTTTTGCACGATATTCTAATTTTTTTGAGTTTCACCTGTATGTCTGGTATGTATTTTAGGCCATTTTATCTACTAAAAAATCAAACTGGCAAGGAAAATGTAATTTGATTTCTTTTTTTCTAAAATGTAATGTTTGCTGTAGTACATCCTACAGGTGCAACACTTCACATGCAGGTTTAGGGATCCCCCAAGCATATACTTGAAAGGAATTTCATATTTGTAATGTTACCTATTATGTTTTATAAAAAGGAGCCGCTACTCGCTGAACAGTATTTTTCCGTTTGTTTTCTATTGATGCATGTCCCTCAGGGCAGCGACCAGCTCCCCACGCTCTTTGTTTGACAGCCCCTTGCCTATTAGGCTTAAAAATTGAGAGAATTGATTTTCAGAATTCACCTTCCATTTACTTCTATGGGGGTTTCAATAAAGTATGCAATTTGGTGTTTTTTGAACATGTTCACCAAACATGCCTGTAAAATCAAACCCAAGTAAAAACTTCTTGTTACAGGCTCCTCCTCTAAGACTAAGGTGGAGTAGAAGTGGGTGTCACCTAAAAATATTTGTGTTTAGGGGTGCGTGTCCCCTTATGCATTTGTGTTCAGTGGTGTTTCCCCTTTATGCACTGGTGTTCAGGGCTGTGTTCCCCCTTATTCACTACTTTTCACTGGCGTGTTCCCATTATGCATGTGTTCAGTAGTCTGTCCCCTTTTATACAATGATGGTCAGTGGAACTTTCAGTGGTTACTTAACTGGGAAAAGCTGTCAGAGAGGTGTCACTAGATCTAGGGCCCTACCGGGACCCATCAGGGACCTACCTGGACCTGTAATATCTGCACAGGTATACAAATGGAAAAAGACACTTGCAATTATAGCTTATGTTTTTCAGAGTGCAAACTGAGGTGCTAATGGGGACGTGTTTTTATTTATTTGTGCAAGGTTTTTTCCATTACACTTTAGTTTTTTTTTCCAGTTTCTCCAAAAGTAGGGTCTACATCACTATTGAAGTGACACTGTTTTATAGTAGTGATCTGCAGCATGTGGGAAAAGACATTGTAGAGCTGAATCTGCTCTGCTCACAGATGACCACTAGAGCTTACAGGAAATCCCAATGACAGATGTTTTTCTTGCCATTTTCTCAAGTAACATAGTGAGTAAATACTGTACTACTTTCTGCTACAGGGTGCTCTAACAGAGCAATCGAATTGCTGATCAGTTCAGGTCATGGACTTAGCACTGCACACTCATAACAACTTGTTCTAGCACAAACACATACCAGAACCTGCTGCAGCCAGTGAAACCCATTGCTGTTTTAACATGGCGTTGTGAGGCAACTGGCTGGCTCACAGTCTTAATGCTACCAAAAAAGCCTCTCGGAGAAAACACACCTGCCTCTACCTTCCCCATCCTCTTAATTTAAAAAAAAAATTATATTATTGGAAAAAAACCTCTAGTAATTTTAGATCTTTATTTTTACAAGTTAAGACTTTTAACTATAATTTTGACATCTATATTTAAAAAAACACATTTACAGAAAGTGCACCCATGACTTAAGATTCATAGTGCATTGGATGTTTTCTAGAGAGCACAGCAGAAAGTGTTTGCCTTCCAGCAGGGGCATCCCGAGGTCGGGTAGACCGGGTGACACCCCGCAGTGTCATCGCACGTGACGTCACCTTGCGCATGCGCAATGACATCATCGCGCGTGTGCGACCATCTAATTGATGCCTGCCGGCGGCCATTTTCGTCATGGACGCCGCCAGAGAGAGGAGCGGACGTTCACCCAGCGGGATGAGGTATGCCGCCGGGTCCTCTCCTCTTTCCTGACACTGTTGGGCTCTCATTCCATGACCGAGTGCCCGACTTTTTAGAGGGGGGGTGACACCAAAATGACTGCCAGTCATTTTGGTGTCACCCCTGCAATGGTGACATCCAGGTGTGGGCTGCATCCCCCACACACCCCTTGTGATGCCACTGCCTTCCTTCTCTGATGTCTAAAGAAATCCTTCTGAACAGGGCCTTCTGAACAGGGCCACAGGAGGACTCAAGGGATGGGTCACTTATAGCAAAAAATGTATCCACGTTATTCACACAGATTTTTGTGCAACAGTCCACTTTGGCCTGTATATTATGGCTTATGGGAAATGTGAGTATATTTCCCATCATTCCTATTTTTGGAATATCAGCCAGCCCTTTTGGAATCTAACAATGGTTTTTCAGAAAGGGGTCATAGCCTGTGAAATAATAGGTCTATTTTTTTCAACATGTATTCTATAGGTTAAACTCGATGGACTTGTGTCTTTTTTTTAACCTGAATAAACTATGTAACTATGTATTACTCTTTCTTCATAGCGAACGTTATATTCCTTATAACCTACACAAATACCTCACAAACAATTACTTTAGAAATGTTTTTAAATTGTGCTATGCTACATGTTATACTATGAATTCTTTACTCCTGTAATTGCACCACAAAATGATTTAAATGCATGGGTGCACTTTCCTGGAGTGGTGCAACTGGCACTGCACCAGTTGCACCACTCAAGGATAAAATAGTCATTCATTAATATTCATTATCCAAAAATAAACAATGTCATTCATGGAGGTTCATTTGAATTAGCAAATGCATGAATAACCAGGGTCTGTCAGAAAAAAACAAGACTCCTTACTACATGATGTCCGACGTCCTTATTACACTAAAACAGTTAACACTTCATAGCTTTTATATAGCAGATTTATACCAAACAAGAGCTAAAAGTTAAAGAAAAGATTCTAGTATAAGCTAGCCATACACTGATAGAATTTTATGTGCAGTCTGCAGGCTGAACGATAAAAATCTAACAGATTCTCCATACACGCTACACTGTGTGGATCAATGAATCCTCCACTGCAGCTATTCTCACAGCTGATGCCCACTGCTGTCAGAACACATGAACAGTCCTTGCATCTTAGGGGATGATATAGGGATGAGACACCAAGCAGGAGTACAGTTTGTGCTGATGCATTTAGCTTGGTGGTTCTATGCCACCTGGCCAAATGCACCAGGATGGAGAGCACTCCTCCAGTATCTGGAAACACTTGGTCTGCATTTTCAGTGCTGAGATTCAGGGCTTGTCAGATAATGAATATAGTCATAGGGATTTAATAAGCATTGCAGCCAGCTACACAAGATAGCAGTTAAGATACAAATAACAGCCAATCAATGGGCCAGCTATGCTTTCTTAATGAAGAACATTAAAACTTTGACAGAAGTGCACATTTAATTTCTTTTAGGCCCAATTCACACTGAGCGACGAGCGATACTGAGCGACGAGCGATACTGAGCGACGAGCGATACTGAGCGACGAGCGATATTGAGCGACGAGCGATATTGAGCGACGAGCGATATTGAGCGGCTTTTTCCTATTGGGCTGTATGCAATCAGGAGCAAAATCGCTCGAAACATGATACTGAGCGACGAGCGATACTGAGCGACGAGCGATACTGAGCGACGAGCGATACTGAGCGACGAGCGATACTGAGCGACGAGCGATACTGAGCGACGAGCGATACTGAGCGACGAGCGATACTGAGCGACGAGCGATACTGAGCGACGAGCGATACTGAGCGACGAGCGATACTGAGCGACGAGCGATACTGAGCGACGAGCGATACTGAGCGACGAGCGATATTGAGCGACGAGCGATATTGAGCGACGAGCGATATTGAGCGGCTTTTTCCTATTGGGCTGTATGCAATCAGGAGCAAAATCGCTCGAAAAAAGGGTCATGTAGGAGCTACAAGCGATATTGAGCGATATTGAGCAACGAGATGTGAACAGCTCCATTGAAATGGATTGGAGAAGCTACATAGAGCGATATCACGTGGAAATATGAGCGATATCGCTGCAAAAATCGCTCAATAAATCGCTCAGTGTGAATGGGGCCTAAACATTTACACAATACTCCATTCTGCTACTTATTCTATGAAGTAAAACTGTAGAACAAATGAGAAAATGTCATATTTTAATAGCTAGCTTGTTTCCGTGTTCACATACTGTACATTTCAAGTCTCTTCTTTGTTTAATGGCAAAAATTATTACACAATGTGAACCAAAGATGTTTTTAAATAAACTGCCAGTTACCCTTCAGATCCTTAGAAGCCAGCATGTGCATTCCAGCATGGGAATGTGGTTTTTGAGAAACTGCAACATCCACAGCCGCTCTGACCGATGTGCTGTCAGTCAGATACAGTGGGTGGAACCAGCCAATGACTGACAATCTAGTCTTGTGAATCAGTGAAGACAGTGCCGTTGGCTA
>NW_017307061.1:0-1734 GCF_000935625.1 Nanorana parkeri | reverse complement strand
TAAGACAGGTCCGGTTGCTCCCCCCCCCCCCTCCCCCAATACATCACCACGTCCTGCGGTGTTCCAAGTGGGTGGAGAAGGCCTAATGTGACAATGCTAGCAGTAGTACAGCCTTGTCACCATATTGAAGGATGTTGAAAAATAACTGGTTTGTTGGCAGAAGCAATAGACTATTAATAGATATTGCTAAATATGAGCAGACAAATGATGCACAGTTATGATGGTTTGCAGCTCGAACAACATATTCATTTTGTTGTTTATTTTCAATTAGTTATGCTTTAAAAAAAGGTCAGAACCTCAGTCATCCAGGAAGACAAACAAAAAGCCCTATTCAATTTTGTTTTGTGTATCCATTTAAATCAGGATGAGATGAGATAAAGTCTTTTGGGAAACCTGATATTTATAGCAGAAGACAAACAATGCATGTTTCCTTATTTTTTATAAAATTATTCATTTAAGATACATGATCAAAGCAACTAAGAGATGCATTAAATGTAAATTGTTTGCTAAACAATATAAATGTAAAAGCCATTTACTTAGACATCAAATAGATTATACATTATGTATAATTACACAAATATAATCAAAGTCTACTGAATAAAAAATATATATCAAATAATCCACAAAAAACAAAAGCATTAAAAATAAAATGAATATTGCCCTGTACCCAAAATGGTGAAGACTTTTGAAATAAAACAAAGCTGTAGCTGTATGGAATATATTTTAAAATACTAATTATTTCATTGCTATGCATGCAATAAAAAACAATTAACCGAAATCACTTTAAATCAATGGAAAGGAAATATCACTAATAAGACAGCAGTGCTCATAATGAGGGGGAGAGGGGGATAAGAAAAAAGGCCCTAAGAGTAAGGAGGTTCAAAGGCATTTTAACCATAGTAAAGTGCATCTATAGCCAAAATGTTGTCTTAGTTGAGAGTTAGAACCTCTGCAACGTCTTTTTTGCTTTCTGTGCATGTGCTGGGGAGATTCTCCCTCTCTGTTTGTGCTAAAGACCATTGTCACTAGAACAATATGTGACAGAAAATCCAAGGTTTTGCAGTTATCACCTGAACTGGAGGCGAGGGAAAATCTTTCAAAAAGGGGCACATATTCTGGTGACAATTGGGACGGAAGTTCCTATCGTTATGGCAACGCGTTTCGAAGACGTAGTCTTCCTTGTCAAGCCAGGGTGTGGACACCAGCATCTCATGCCTCATCTATTATCTCTCTCTCCCTCTCGCCTTTAACATCAAACGGATCTTCAGATGACACACAAAGCCCCCCAGGCCTGAACACTTCCTGCCTGCAAGGGTAGTAGCGCTTTAGACTTTCTTTTTCTGTAAATCTCACTTTGGCATGATTTCCACTTGCTTCTTATTGTACCTTCAGGAAGTGAGAGGAAATTTTCTCAATAGGACATTAAAAAAAGCTACTAAACAAAAAAAAGTGTATTACCTTTCTATTCTCTACCCAATACAAACATGTTTTAGCTATGAATACCCTTTAGCTAAAAGCAAAGGTTTTGGGTTTTGCATGGAGTCTTTTAACAATACGATAATGGACAATGAGAGTAAGATATAGTAAAAAGGTGGTAAAATGATTTTACCATGAATAACTTGCATATGTGCAAGTTATCGTTGGCAAAGACTGATATAATTGCTATAGTATAATAACCTAAGAGACAGTAAATGGTATTGTAACAAGGACACTCCACTGTAGTCCAGGTAAGTC
>NW_017307060.1:808699-811180 GCF_000935625.1 Nanorana parkeri | reverse complement strand
GAAAGCACTGCCCCTAAGGCGAAGTGAGAGGCATCCACTTCGAGTACGAAATGGCATTCCGGATCTGGCAGTTGGAGGATAAGGGCGGAAGTGAACCTTCTTTTGAGGTTGTCGAATGCTTCCTGGGTCTCTTCGGTCCAAGAGTAGGACACCTTTGGACTGGTTAGTTTAGTCAGAGGTTTGACTATAGCCGAGAAGTTCTTGATGAATTTCCGGTAATAGTTAGAGAATCCCAAGAATCTATGTAGTGCCTTCCGTGACTTGGGACTCGGCCACTCTAGAATGCAATCAATTTTGGACTGGTCCATCTGAATACCTTCCGGGGTGATCTGATACCCCAAGAAGGAGATGGATGACTGTTCAAACAGGCATTTCTCCAGCTTGACGTATAATGAGTGAGCCCTAAGGCGGGCCAACACCCACCGAACGTGTTTCCGGTGTTCGACGGGGCTGTCCGAGTATACCAAAATGTCATCAAGATATATGATGACACAGACGTCCAGCAGATCCCGAAAGATGTCGTTCACGAAATGCTGGAACGTGGCAGGTGCGTTGCACAACCCGAATGGCATCACCATATACTCAAACAGCCCATATCTGGTCCGAAAAGCTGTCTTCCACTCATCTCCTGCTCGAATCCGGATAAGGTTGTAAGCCCCTCTGAGATCCAGCTTGGTATAAACTCGAGCCGTCTGTAGTTTCTCGATGAGTTCAGGGATGAGAGGGAGCGGATAACGGTTTTTGATGGTTATCTTATTTAATCCCCTGTAATCGATTATAGGCCGTAGAGCACCATCTTTATTCTTCTCAAAGAACATCCCTGCGCTAGCAGGGGAGGTGGAAGGTCGAATGAACCCTCTTTTCAGGTTGTCGTCCAGATAGATCTTTAAGTGAGCCAATTCGGGTGGTGATAAGGGATAGATCCGTCCCGTAGGCATGGGACTACCCGGAATCAATTCAATGGGGCAATCATAGGGTCGGTGGGGGGGGAGCGTCTCCGCCCTCTGTTTGCTAAAGACATCGGCGAACTCGAGAAGATGGGGTGGCAACCCTTCGGGGGTGATAAGCATGATAGGAGAGACGGGGTAACACGTCTCCGTGCAGTAAGCAGACTGTAAGTGGACTGTTCTTTCTGACCACAGTATAGTGGGGTGATGCAGAGTCACCCAAGGGAGACCCAACACTACTGGGAACATGGGAGAAGGGATAATATCGAATACCAAGTACTCGGTGTGCCCTTCTCCACAGGTCACCAGCAGCGGCTGGGTGTGGGAGGTTATAGGGCCTAATGGGGAAGTCGATCCGTCAATAAAACTCACGGACAAAGGCTTCTGCTTCAACACGTGCGGAATTTTATTTAGCTTTACTAGCTTTAGATCAATGAAATTTCCGGAGGCTCCGGTATCCACCATAGCCCTAACGATGGTCCTCTCTTGGTCCCACTGCAGAGTGAGAGAAACGTAAATGTAAGGATTATGTAGATCAGGACTAGGAGTAAGGTTGTAAATATGAGAGATATTACCTTCGGTCTTCCTTTTGACCAATGGACACGTGGCTACAGCGTGGTCAGGTGAAGCGCAGTAGAGGCACAGATTCATTGATCTCCTCCTATTCTTCTCGGCCATAGGGAGGGGTCCCCGCACAGTGCCGACATGGGTTCCTCTTTCTGGGGTGATCTGGATCTTCGGGGGACTGTAGCGTCGCCATAGACCCTTTCAGCCCTCCTTTCCCTGAGACGCCTATCGATGGTTACAGACCGGTGAATCAGGTCATCCAATGTGCGGGGTAGTTCGTCTCGAGCAATCTCGTCTTTTAGGGCCTCAGAGAGGCCGAGGCGGAACTGGTTCCGGAGACCGACGTTGTTCCACTCGGTCTCTCTGGCCCAACGCTTGAACTCCGCAATATAATCCTCGACGGGTCTTTTACCCTGCCTGAGGCCTCGGATCGCGGTTTCAGCGGTCAACTGCTTGCTTGCGTCCTCGTAGAGGAGTGCCATTGCATCCAGAAAATGGGGGAACGAATCTAGTAAGTCATCGTCTTCCTCTAGGTAGGTTTCTGCCCAGGCTCTGGGTTCCCCTTTAAGGTATGAGATGAGGGTCATAACTTTTATGCGGTCGGTGTGGTATGTTCGTGGGCGGAGGTCGAACAGTAGTTTGCAAGAACTCACGAACTGGCGGAAATTCTTCCTATCTCCTGAAAAAGGTTCAGGGGCGCAGACCTTGGGTTCAGGACCCTCCCGGCCCCGAGCGGCGTCGTTGTCATGTGTAACCAGGGTGCGTAGTCTCTGGTTTTCCACTTGTAGGTCTTGCATAGACGTGGTTAGGTTCTCCACCCTCTGGGACAAAGTGACAAGGTGGCGGGCTAGCTCCGCTGGATCCATTTTTAAGGGTTCAACTATTCTGTTACGACTGCTTTAGTGGCAATTGGGATTCACAACTGTGGAGTGTAGCACGCGTTTGGTGGTTGGAGACGGCTTCTCAG
>NW_017307060.1:788656-803014 GCF_000935625.1 Nanorana parkeri | reverse complement strand
AGTGAAGAGCGTAATCTACGGAAAAATGAGCTCGGTACCGCAATCGGAACAGTTTGGAACACATAGAGTAGTCTGGGCAGTATGTCCATTTTAAATAGCGCCATCCGACCAAACCAGGAATGACTCAATCGGGCCCACTACTTAAGTTTGCGTTGTATAGAAATAAGTAGTGGTGTATAGTTCAGGTCATACAGTCGCCCCACGTGAGGAGATAGTCTAACCCCCAGGTATGTCAGACTATGAGTGGACCACACAAAGGGGAAGGACTGGCTCAGGGACAGTTGTATGTGGTGGGGCAAGGAAACATTAAGGGCTTCAGTTTTGTGCATATTGACTTTAAAGTTGCTCTTAGTAGAGAGGGAAAAGCGATCATGGGATTAGTGACATATAGCAGGAGATCATCCGCGTATAGGCTTAATTTAAATTCTTGTGCATATTGACTTTAAAGTTGCTCAGGGAGGAGAATGTCTGAAATTCTTTTAGTAGAGAGGGAAAAGCGATCATGGGATTAGTGATATATAGCAGGAGATCATCCGCGTATAGGCTTAATTTAAATTCCCTGTCCCCCACCCGGACTCCCCGGATGTCCGGGCTGGAGCGCAGGGCAGATGCCAAATGTTCCATCGCTAGAATGTAAAGGTAGGGGGAGAGCGGGCAACCCTGTCTGGTGCCATTACTAATGGTGATGGGGTCGGACAAGATGCCGTTAATCTTGACTCTGGCCGTGGGCGTGTGATAGAGGGCTAAAATTTTACTCATGAGATTGGGGGGAATGCCAAGCTGCTGTAAGGTGGCCGACAGGAAGGTCCAACTGAGGCGATCAAAGGCCTTCTCTGCGTCCACCGACAGGAGACATAGCGGAATGTGATGGGCGCGTGCATAGGACATAAGAGTGAGGGTTTTGGAGGTGTTGTCCCGGGCTTCCCTGGATGGGACGAAGCCCACCTGGTCTAAGTGAATTAGGGAGGGGATGTGGGTTTTGAGCCTGTTGGCGATAATTTTTGCGTATATTTTCATGTCCAAATTGATCAGGGAGATGGGTCTATAGCTGGAACAAACGGAGGGATCCTTCCCCTCCTTAGGCAGCACGGTTATGTGTGCCTCCTGAGATTGTTTAGGGAAGGGGCAAGAATCTGAGATGGAATTATATGTTGTCTCTAAGAGGGGGAGTAAAGGGTCCTGAAGGGCTTTGAAAAAAATGCTGGTATAGCCGTCTGGGCCTGGGCTTTTCCCCGAAGGTAAGGTTTTAATGATGCCTGATATTTCCTCCTGCGTGAAGGGAGTTGCAAGAAGTTGTGTCACGGAGGGGGATAAGCAAGGGAGGTCAGTCTTCTGAAAGTAGGCCGATATTTTTTCTGTAAGGTCACCTGTCGCATCCCCAGACGCGGCAGGGCCTAGATTATATAAAGAGGAGTAGTAGTTATGGAAGGCGCGGGCGATATCTTCAGAAGAGTGAACCCTCCCCTGCTTTGGGCAAGTGATGAGGGGCACATATGTTCGGAGTCTTTTTACACGTATAGAGCGTGCTAACATCTTGCTACATTTGTTACCGAACTCGTGGAAATATCTCAGGGTCAGGTCCCTGTGGCGTAAATAAGCTAGGTCCAAGACCGAGTGGAGTTCTGTACGACACATAATGAGCTCCTGGTAGAGAGACGGGGAGGGGGTCGCTTTGTGCTTCGCCTCCGCATCCGCCAATGTCGTCAGGAGTTGGGAGATGCGCAGTGCCCGTTCCCTCTTAAGCCTAGCCCCATGCTGAATCAGGATACCCCGCAGGACACATTTAAGTGCCTCCCATTGCACAGGGGGTAGAGTTTCGTCCGTCGCGTGATGTGCCCGAAAGTCTCGGATCGCCGATCGGAGGGTGTCTAAGATAAGGGGGTCCTTCAAAAGCGACTCATTTAGCCTCCAGGAGGGGGAACTTTTAACCGTGCCCGGCACTGAAAACGTAAGGAAGACGGGGAAGTGATCTGACCAAATTTGGGGGCCAATAGACGCAATCGGTCGCCAGCTAAGTAGGGAGTGGGATGTAAAGAAGTAGTCAATTCTACTGTAGGTGGCGTGGGGTGCAGAATAGAATGTATAATCTTTAACTGTAGGGTGGAGTATGCGCCAAATATCCACTAATTGCAATGTCCTTAGACGTTTACGTACTAAGTTTAAGGAAGGCAGTGAGACATGTGTTTTCCCCGATGAGGAGTCTAGTGCGGGGTCAATAACAAAATTAAAATCCCCCCGACAATAGTATGCCCCACCATGAAGTTCTCCAGTTTAGCCATGACAGACACGAAAGCCTTCCTTTGACCCGTGTTAGGCATATATATATTGGCCAAAGTAAAAGGCTTCTGGTAGATCATACATTGCAGGAAGAGATATCTTCCCTCAGGGTCCGACATGACCTTAGAGACCGTGACTGGCAGAGAGGAGTGGAACCCCACCGCTACGCCCTTGGCTTTCTTGATCGGGTTATTACTGGTGTGCCACATGGCATAATGCCTGGTGGGTAGTTTCGGTGCAACCGAGGACTGGAAATGAGTCTCCTGTAGGAATAAAATTTGGATCTTACGTTTGTGCATGTCGTACAATACCTGTGACCGCTTCTTAGGGTTGTTGAATCCCTTAACATTCAAGGAGCATACGTTCACCGATGCCATGAGTACCTAAGCAATGAGATGAGCGAGAGAATCAATGGACATACCCTTAGAAAGCGTGAGCGAAAAAGAGAAAGAGAGAGGAAAAGAAAGTAAAGCGGGGAAGGGTAAGTGAGAGGGCAGTAAGAACCAAAGCATACTGAGGGACAGGACCCCAGCGAACGGCTATCACTCAGATGAGGGAACAAATCCCAATATGTGGTCCCCCAACCCCAATTTGGGGCTGCGGGAGCACAATCTAGTGGGGGCAAGGAATGCGACATGGTCCGGGAGCCCCCCTAGACCAGCAAATAGGAAATAACAGTTTGCCTAACAATATGGAAGAACCTTCAAATGAAACAGAACTAAAGTCTAAGTGACTAAACGATGAATAAAACCGCAGAACAACATAACCTTCTACATTCAGACAGAAGAAGACAGCGACCTATCAATAAGTGCTAAAGCTGGTATCACTGCATAGGACCCTGAAACAGCCATGTAACGGTAGGATATCGAATAAACATTAGCAGTTCCATAGGGCATGATCGGCAGTCTCGTGCCACAGCACCGCATGGTTAATGTCCCCATAACGTAACGAACCACCGGCTCAAAATATGCAATAAAGACTGTCGTCGGAGTCTCCAATCCGAACATTAACATGGCATCAGGCAACCATCTTGGATATAAGGGCAATATAGGCCGCCCTGGCAAAAGCCGGACTTC
Organism: Nanorana parkeri; assembly: GCF_000935625.1. NCBI lineage: Eukaryota > Metazoa > Chordata > Amphibia > Anura > Dicroglossidae > Nanorana > Nanorana parkeri. Next base: position 799,661 of record NW_017307060.1, on the reverse strand, counting down.
TGACTGGGGCCTTCAGAACGTCAGCGTGGAGTGGGCCTGGACGAGGACCTCCGATCCCTGCGGGTCTTGGGGGTGACCATGTGCCACTGGTCCTGACTCGGTATGCGAGTGAGTTCTGGCAAGGGGGGATCCGGCCATGCCTCAATGGCGACTTCTGGTATGCCCAGTGCAGCGACAAAGGCCTGTAAATCCAGCGGTGTTCTGAAGAAATTGACTTTATTGTCCTTTCGTACAGAGAGGGAGAACGGAAATCCCCAACGATACGGTATCCCAGCAGCTTGTAGTTTCGTAGTGAGCGGACGGAGGGCCCTCTGTTTGGCAAGAGTGCGCCGTGACAAATCTGGATATAGGGAGATCTGTGCACCATCAAAGTCCAGCGGGCTAACAGCCTGTGACTTGGTCATAATTTCCTCCTTGAGTACGTAATAATGCACCCTGCATAGAACATCACGGGGGAGAGTTGCGTTGGGGTTCCGAAACCCGGGTACCCGGTGCACCCTGTCTATTTCTATATGATCGGTGACAGGGCGGTCAAGAAGGGTATTGAACACTCCGACCACTGTGGCCCGGAGGTCCCGGTCACCAGTGGCCTCAGGTATGCCCCTGAGGCGTATGTTGTTACGTCGACTGCGGTCTTCCTGGTCATCAATCATTGACCACATAGTATGCAGGGACGTATCATGGTGACGGACAGCTTCTTGTAGCTCCTCTATAGCCGGGGTCAGCATAGGCATAGCCGTTTCAAGCGAGTCCAGGCGCTGATGAAAGGATTGGAGGCCCTCCCGCAGCTCCGCCATGTCCTGCTTGTGTGCAGACTCCAGCTTGTGAAACAGGGCTGCAATGTCCTTCTTAGTGGGCAGGAGCGCAAAGTACTTACGGAACGAGGTAGGTACATCCGTATCTTCCCCTTCAACATCACTGTGGTCAACAGACTCCCTTCCCCTACTAGTGAGGGTCGACTGCAAGGATTCAGGTGAGGAAGGAGGCAGTGAGGGAGCCCGCGTCTCCTTGCCCGACGCCATCTTAGCTCCACGCGGCGTCTGAGCAGAGCGTCCTGCTCTGGGGAAAAAGGTCTCGATGGCCCGTTTTCTGGTCGAGGAAGCCCTCGGTTCTTGTGAGCGAGAGCCCTTTTGCGTATTGCGACCCATATGGACCGAGAAGGGGGCGATTTGAGAGGTTCTAGAGTCGCTGGTCTAGGGGCTGGAGCCGGAGCTTCAGAACACACGTCCGCTCACGGCCATTGCGAAACCACGCCCCCAATATTTTTTTTTTAATGCTGATATTGCTAATTTTACATCACTGATCTCAAACATATAATATACAGTAACAGTTGATATTCTAATATGTTTAAGTTCTTGTCAATGCATCACGTAGCCAGCAGAGCAGAATGAACTGTTTAGGCCCCCTTCATACTATGTCATTCTGTTGCTGTGTGATGCTACTGCATTCAAGTTAACATGTCTATTGGCACCTTCTGTACTTGTGTATTGGGGTGCATTTTAAATGAATGGTACTGCAATGCAACAAGTGCATTTTTACCTTTTGCCTCACTGAAAAGGGCCTACAGGCTAGCTATACTTTCAAATAACTTAATGATTTGACGATAATGATGATAATGATGACCTTCCTCTCCATACTAACTACACCCCCCTACACTTAACTTGGAATAGCAGGCAATGTAGTCCAGGAGCGTACACCATATTGGTTGATGCTCTGTCAGAGAAGCCTCCTTGCAGGTTTCCAAATAGGCAGATTTTGTATTCAGCCCTATGAAGGACCCAGTACCTCTACCACTGAACCCCCTTGCACCACTGACTCTGAACCTCCCTACCTCCCAGTACCCCTGTCACTGCACCCCAGACACTGCACCTTTCTGCCAGTTAGCAACTCTACCACTGAATATTTCACCACTGTGCCCCACCATCCCTGCTTCCCCTTGTCACCTTTACAGGGACATGTAGAAGAGGAAAGTCTGAACCTGGACTTTCTGGGTTCTCTGTCTACTTTCTTCTCTCTCTGTTGACATTGCCACCTCCCCAGTGCAGAGGCTAGTAGAGGCTAGTTAGTTCTCTGTGTGTTACTGGGGGGAGGGGGAGAAAGTGCACACTTCTGGGCTGCGAGGAAGAGGGAAGCAAAACATCTCCATTACTACTTCCAATACAGCAGCCATTTTGTTTTAGACATTCAAGATCCAGATGTATTTTTTATTTATTTTAATTTCAGGTTAGAGGTTTTGTTTTTTTAAACATCACAATTTATCGCTCCTCTGTCCTAAACTATTAAGCCTTCTATATTATTTTGAAAATTCAACCTCTACATCAGACTGAAACTAAAGGGAAAGCTAAAATTCCATTTTACTTTCTGTATCCTTCGTTTACAATAAGTATAGGAAAGTATAGGATAAGATAGGGTAGAATATGAAATGGGTCAGGATATGTTTTTGTGCTTTTAAAGGCCTAAAGAATATTTCAGATATTTATATTCATAATTTTATGTTTTTAGTGTGCAATGCCTCCAGCTGTTCTCCGGCAAACATGACATGTATGAACCCTGGGGAAGAGTTAATTCCTACAATAAAGCCAGGAGATTGTTGTCCTTCATATATATGTGGTAAGTTTGGAAATGAAAGTAAACGATTGAGCTTCCAATTATGCATTGAAGAAGCTGAGTATGCTCTTTATTTAATTCGTTTTTATAGCACCAATATAGAATACACTGTAACTGCAGGTTAAAGGAGAACTATGAGGTGAGTGCTTTTCACTCACCTCATAGTTCTAGCCGACCTGTGACAATGAGACTGTCACAGGTCGGCTCAGTAGATCGGGAAGTGAGCGAAAACATACCGGCGTTCGCTCACCTCTTGATCCTGTCACGGCTCTCTGCCGTGACAGGGGAGGGGCTGGATTCCCCTCTCCCCGCTCCCATCCGCCAGTGCTGACTAACGGAACGGACGGGGCGGGTACAGCTGGCTCTGCCTCTAGATAGGCAGAGCCAGCTGTCACTCACGCAGCTTGGTGGATCTCAACATCGATGTCGGGACCTGCTCCGGCTGCGGCGTCTCAGTATACCGCGAGCTGTAGCTCGCGGTATACTGAGCCTAGGGTGACGGGAGGACCCTAGTTTGTGTCCTCCCGTTACCCTAAGGAGAACTATGGGGAAAAACACTGACCCCATAGTTCTCCTTTAAGGCCATATCTTTTCAAGGTGTGAGTATACAGAAACAAAACAGCTGGGATTGGCAACTGAAACATTAGTTTGATATCAGGTTAATTTTTAAGTAGAGAACTTCAGCAGATTTGTCCAAAGATATGTAAAATAAAAACACATGAGTTGTGGCATGGAATTAAAGTGCCTGTGTCATTTTCTTGATGTGTATTATACATGTGCATACAGTTGATAGCTCCAGTATGTAATCAGAAAGGTTATTATCAGTTTGTGAACATATTGTATTTTACCTTACAGTATTCAAACCATGTACTGTGCACAATAAATCTGTCATTATGCAGCAAAATGATTGTCAATCCTCTGGACCTGTGGAAGTTACCTATTGTGAAGGAGGTTGCATGTCTTCATCAGGGTAAGAACTGGCACAATTAATTATTCTTCCACAGTAATTGTGGCATGTGTCATAAAAGGGGTAATGATAAAACATTTGCTGCCAGATATAAACCATAATCTGGTAGCTATTTCAAGTCAATATGTCCCAATCTGTCTCAATGTTAGCAAATCAAAAAATACATGACTAAAGGTTACACAGTTATCAGGGGTGAAATAAGACAAATGTCCATGAAGTTCAACCAAGGGATAAGACAAAACTACATAAAATAAAAACATTTTGCATCTTCCGAGCCATAATTCTGTTGCTCATCTAGAGAAAGACAAAACCCTTATAAAGCATTGTCCAATTTGTTCTAACAGGGGGAAAAATCCTATCTGATGCCCTAAAACAATAGAACACTCTTTGGATTGGCAATTTACTATATTAGTTTTTATAATTATTGATAGTGATGGGATGAATACACCTGAGTTAATTTCAAATTTGAACTTTAGAACATGGAAAAAGTTCAAATTCGAACTCAATGAAACTCTATGGGACCCGAACTTGGAAAATCAATTTTCCCCATTTTGAAGGCTTGTATACAAGTTATTGGCCATAAAAAGTGTATGGGGATTTGGGTACTGACATGTGTTGATGAAAAAAACACTTTTAAAATACCGTTTTTAAAGGAGCAGTGATTTTAACATTGCTTAAAGGGAAACAAAAATTTAAAATTCCTTTAATATTGTGCCTGGCTGGTCCCCTTAAACTACTTGTAAAGTGGCACATCTGTACGATGTATAGAACCTGCTGCAGCAAAAATTACATTTATAAAGAAAAAAATGACATATATAAAGAAAAAAAAAACGTGCAGTTCCCCCTCCCAAACAATACCAGACCGTTTAAAGTCTGGTAGGGATTTTAGAAGGGACCCCATTTAAAAAAAAATGTGTGGGGTTCCCCCTTGAAGTCATAGCAGGAGGATCCCCACCCCTAAAAATGGGGAAAAAAACATGTGGGGTCCCCCCTAAAATCACCAACCAGACCCTTGATCTGAGCACAGGTCTGGCAGAGAAGGAAAGGGGGGATGAGCGAGCCCCTCCCTGCCATACTAGGCCACATGCCCTCAGCACTGGGAGGGTGCTTTTCCAGGGTCGCCCCTAGAAAAGCATCTTGTTCCTGTGCCAATGGGGACAAGGGCCTCTTCCCCACAAGCCCTGGGACGTTGGTTGTGTGGGTGCGGGCAGGGGGGCTTATTCCCATTGGGGCACCCCTTTAATAAAGGGGCACCGAGATACGGCCCCTCCCGTGTGAATGAGTAAGGGATACTTGTACCCCTACCCATTCACTCAAGGGTTAAATAAAAGATAAATAAAAAGTCCAGACTTTTAGGGAAAATCCTCCAATTGAAATAAAAACGCAACAAAGGATTTTGACAATTCCTTTATTGTAAACATTTTTTACAAAAAATGGATCCACCAAAGTAATCCTAGGGTCAATCACGACATCTAGCGTTGTACACAATGACTCAATTAAAACAAAAATATAAATAATAAAACAAAAAACGATGCCCGCCGACCCGTCCACTCACAACGAACTTCTGCCGCAGAATTACATTCTGACAGATTACAGCAAAATATAAACAATTGGGCGGAGCTAGCGGTGACAGCTAGCTAGCTCCACCCAACTGTTTACATTTGTATGGCACCTGACAGGACTCGGCTGCGTGAGCCATGATTGGGCAAAGTCTTTGCCCAATCATGGCTCTCACAGTGCGCTGTGCTGTGATTGGGTAAAGTCTTGCACCTGACCTGTGGTCAGGTGCATTGCTTTACCCAATCAGGGATTCACAAGGCACTGTGCGGTGCACAGTGCCTTGTGGGTCCCTGGGCGGGCTAACAGTCCGCTGAATGCCCTGATAGTTTTTGTGTTCGCCGAACACACGAACCGCTGATGATCGAGTCGAACTGTTGCTCATCGAGACCATCCCTAGTCAGCAATATTAAATGGCCTTCATACTTCTCCCATGGCTGGTAAACTTCAAGACACAGGGAAGAGCAATGTCAGAATTCACTTGCAAGTGCCACCTACTGATAAGTTTAAACACCATTATTTCTACTTGACTGGATTTCAGTCTGCTTTGCATTGTAAATCACAGCAGAAGGAATTATTTCCCAGAGCAGAGTACGGTGGGGGAAAGGGAATCTTTTAACCAAGTAACTTATCCATCCATATGGAATGCTCAAAAAAATGTTTTCTCATTTAAATCAATACTGGTTCATATATGCATGTTTTCATAACATAGTGTACACTGTATCTACACAGATGCAAATGAAACCTAATAGCTCCTGGTTCTGGAGAAACTGAGTATTTATATGGTGTTGGCATAGAGGGATCTTGACTTGGGGTCCCCTGTTAAAGTCTAAACTTACTACTGATACTTTTATCAATATCCTAAAACTTGGTTAAAAGTTTTTGGTTTTCCAGAGCAGAATACAGTAGGGGAAATGGGATCTTTTAACAAAGTAACTTACCCAACCATATGGTATGCTCAAAAACTCTTGTTTTGTTCTCATTTAAATTAGTACTAGTTCGTATATGGATATTTTTATAACATAGTGTGTGCTACATCTACACAGATGCAATTAAAACCTAATAGCTCCCAGTTCTGGAAAAACTGGGTATTGATGAGTGCATAGAAAAGAGGGATCTTTACTTGGGGTCCACTGTTAAATTTGCTATATATACTACGGCTAATTTCACCAATGACGTGAAACTTACCTAAAAGTTTTTTTGTTTTTTTAATACCACTTGCAGGTTTCCTATTAAAGATGACATGATGGAAGACAAATGTAGATGTTGCAGACCATTTAAGACTTCAAAGAGAACAGCTAAACTTACATGTTCAGATGGCACCACAACATCTTATCCATACATCTATGTGGATGAATGTAGGTGCTTAGTGCCTGGATGTGAAGAATTTTATAAATCAACCTCTAAACATCCAGGATAATTTGAAACTTAACCGTAACATTCTCTTGTTACCTTCATGACTCTTCATGTAATTGTTTTTCTTGCTAATGTGTTGCCAAGTAGCAGGTTAAGTAGTATTGGGAGCAAAAATACAAATACAATAAAAATACAAATAAGACATTTTAAAAAAGGTCAGCATTGTAGTAACTGTATGGGTTGTAGTAACTGTATACAAATACAAAACTTTATCATATTGTATGAATCTTTTCATACTTTCAAAATTTCCTGTTCAAAAATCTAAAACATTTTAGAGATTTTACTTAATTTCACTGAGGCAATACTTACCTTATAATTACCAAAAATGGGTTATTCAATATTATGCAAACCCAAAAGACAATATTCAAAACAATGTAAGTTGTAGTTTGTGAATGAGGCAAAATAGGCTGTATCTGTTTGTCCGGAACCTCCATCACTTAGCCACTCCATTGGCTAAAGGGAATAAACTAGGGGAATCAGTGAAGCTTACATTCATCCACTCTACTCTAGTTTGTTTGCACTATTTGCAAAAAAATTGTAGAGAAGTCATAATATGGGATCCCAATGCCAGCCAAAGCTTTTGTTTAATTTTAAATAGGGTTAAAAAGAGTTAGAGCTTTTGTCATGTTTTTATTGTTGGCTACAACATTAATAAATATTTCCTTCACTTCCTGTCCCTTTGACACCCAGACAAAAAAATGAGGGGAACTGCTATCATCAGAACCGGAAGATACCAATGGCAAAAACAACTACACAGAGGTTCTAACCCCTTCCCAGTCTAACAAAAGAAAGTGTTGCCATTTTTGTTGCCATCTCTGTCTTCACTGAGAACATTTTCCAGAAATCTTCCCAATGGAGGCAGAGACCGCATAAAAAAAGAGAGACCATGACCCTCCTATACTCTATCCATTCTATCCAAAAATTAGAAACCTTTTGGCTGTATTTGAGATCTGAATATCCCAAATTCTGTTTATTTCTTGTTTAATACTTTTTTGCTTTCCCCTGTGGGGTTTCCCTTTACTCTGTAAGGTTTAGTGAATTAGTTTGAAAAATCCCAGATAGGGCAGTGAATCAGATGCCAACTATTCTTAGTAAATCTAATCTGTGCAACAGGTCACAGGTTCACAGGATTACTGTTAGGGTCAACCTCATTGGTATGCTTATCACTAAAACATACATCCTTAACCTCTGACATTCTTGTTCATTGTTGCTAAAGATGATCATACATGTGGGCCTCCAATAACTTAATTAGGGGCAGATTGACTTGGAAGATTTTTTTTTTTTACCACAAAATGCACACCCACTAAACTTGAAGGGTGACCTGCCAATGTTGCTGCACACACAACATTAATAACCTCTACCAGCAACATCGAAAAAACCTACAAAAAGTACAGGCTAGCTAAATAAGGCTTTTGGAATTCATTGGGGAGGGCCAGGGAGATCTGACACAGTTTCCAAATTCCTAAATGAAAGAAGATTACTTACTAATTATGAAAGTTCCCGCTTTACCCATTTGTAGTTGTCATGTTCTACCACTTTGAAAGCTGGCTATATAGCTAAATATTAAGCTGTATGCTCTTTAAATAAATTAAATAAAGCTTGATTTGATACTTCATATGCTGTCAAATATTTTGTGTGTGTATGTTCCTAGTTGCTATTTTATTGCATTATTGTTTTCTTTATGTAATTTACAACATAGCTTATGTTTGTGCACTGTCACTAGAAAATGCTACATGAATAGCGAAACCCACATAATCAAAACAAACATTTAGGGAGTTATTCACGAGGGAGCTGAAGGATCCAGCCATAGCTTCAGCTGATCCTTTGGCTCTCTTCGGCCGCCGGAGCTCAGTCGAACCGAAGGGCTGCTCTATAGGCTATTCACTATAGCCCATACAGCAGTCGAAGGTGGCCGAGCGGCTCAGCTGAGCCGAAGGCATATGCTTCAGCTCTACTGAGCCGAAGGCATATGCTTCAGCTCGACTGAGCCGAAGTGACAACCGAAGTGGGTCGAATGGCCTGCCGAAGGCCCGCAAATGACAGCTCGGTGGAGTCAGCCGTGATCTCATGGCTGGCTCCGCCCAGTTGCAATGACAGATCAGTGTCCCCAAATGACCTTGGGGTGTTGCTCTATCATTAAACAATAACAACTGAGCGGAGCCGGCCATGACGTCAGCTTTGTGAATAACCCCCTTAATCTTTTCAACAAAATACTTTCCTCTTTCTTATAAATTGTAGCAGAAATTTATTGTATGGATTCTTTTTATTAATGCTGATAATGTGTATTTAGAGGGACTGTAGAGTGTATTTGCATATAGTTTAATTTTTTTTCCTGTTCAAGACCAGAGGTTCTTAATACCTAGATGCCCAGACCAAATTATTTATTTATTATTTATAATAGGTATTTATTTAGACATTTTCTGCAATGCTTCCCAAAGTTGCCCATTCACATCAGTCCCTGCCCTCAAGGAGCTTACAATCTAGGGTCCCTATCTCACATGCATACATACAGGGACAATTTAGACAGGATCCAATTAACTTTCCATTTAGTAGCATCACTATGCACTAATTAACTATAATCCATGCACAAAACCTTTTTTTTAGTTTTGGACAGAATTGGGAATGGTTAGAACCACTGGCGGAACTACCAGGGTCGCAGCAGTCGCAATTGCGACCGGGCCCTGGCATTCCACCATTTGGGGTGGGGGCCCAGCGAGGAAGTAGAGGGCCCGCCCGAGATCGTGCCGCTCCTTCCCTGCTGCACAGTCCCCCGCAGCACTACGGACGGCTGTGCAGCGGGGATGGAGAGGCTGTCACTGGTCCCGCAGAATGTGCTGCAGGCACCGCCGGGCAGCACATTCAGCTGTGTGAGGACCCTATCCTCTTAGCCCCACCCCCTGGCCGCAGAGATGAGAAAGAGGGCTCTGCAGGTGAGGAAAGGTAAGTCTGGAGTGGGAAGGGGGGGCGTGTGGAAGTGTGAGTGTGTGTGTGTGTGGGGATGCTGGTGATATAGTGCTCAATTTTATTATAATGCATTGCTGTGACATGTAGTCCCGCATAGCTGGTGGTATTCTGCATTGCTGGGTGATGATTATACAGCAATGCAGAATAGCACCACCTATGTAGGACTACAAGTCCCAGCAATACATTATAGTGGGGGAGGGGGATGCTGTGGGTATCCTGTATAGTTGACTTGTATTATAATGTATTGCTGGGACTTGTAGTCCTGCATAGCTGGTGGTATTCTGCATTGCTGGATGATGATTATATATCAATGCAGAATAGCTCCAACTATGTAGAACTACAAGTCCCAGCAATGCATTATATTTTTAAGTAGGGATACACCAGTGCCAATACTGGACATTTTAATGAGTACTCATACTAGTGAAAATACCCGATACTAAACGCAGATACCGGTGTTCTGTCGAGAACACCAACGTAGTCGAATTTGCCGACCTCAGCATCTGCGCTTGCGCACAGACCAGTATTATCGAGGAAACTGATTTATTTACAAAGTATTTTGTTTAAATCATCAATTGTGACTGTTAATAATATTCCATCCATCATTTACTGCCATCAATCATGACGTTAGCTGCACAGTTGCAAGGGGTAGCACCAAGACATATACAATTTACAAGGTGTTCTTTATTTTTTCTGTTTGTATTAATACTTCTAGGTAAAGCAAGTGAAGAAACTTTGAGGGAAGTTTGCGAAGTGTTTACTAAGAGCAAAAAAAAAGACAAAATTGTATATTGTTGGGCTGGGGTGGTGAGAAAGTTGCCACTTGGCAATGGCCTAAGAGTATAGACATAGGTCACCACTGCATTTTGTCAGTTTATGCCTCACAGACTTAAAGTGAAACTAAACTCAGGAGTTGAACCTTAAAAAGGCTTTTATGTACCTTACTATCAACAAAAATGTATCTGATTTGTGTATTATTCGGCTGTAGATCTTCAAATCATCTATGTATTCATGATGACATTGCCCTGCCTCTTAGGCATGTGCACAGGGTGTGCTGGGTGTGCCTGGGCACACCCTAATCACCCTGAACACAACACCAAAAACCGAAACATCAGGCACCGTGTTTTAGCAAGCAGTAGATATATGCAAAAATATGAACAAAATTATTATAGGATAGATAATTTCTTACCTGTGTCTCCACCGCTCTCTCCCTTCTGAAGATCCGAAGATTTTTGAGTGGCTGTGAAGGATGATGGTGCAAGGTGACAGATTGCTGCTAAATTTGATCTGGGCATCTAAGCTTCAGTGACCTCTAGTCATAAAAGGGTTAAGGGTCAACTATCATGATAGAGGGATGAAGCAGGGATATGCATATCTTGCAATGAACAGTTTGTGTTCACTAAACAAGGTATGGCAGAGCATGGTAGTTGAAAGTCAAAGGTATAGTAAGAGGTAAGTAAAAAGAGATTAAAACATAGGGGGGGGGGGGGGGGTGGG
>NW_017307060.1:773472-788593 GCF_000935625.1 Nanorana parkeri | reverse complement strand
AATCAAGGAAGCTGAGCTTTACATGAGTTTACTGTCACAGCCATCATTCATGGCACTATTGGCCATTTGACTCAGTTTGTTCCCAATTCAATAACAGCATATAACATAATTTACACAGACTAATTTAGTAAATTTATCCTTAAGTTCATCAAAGTTGTTGAAACTCTGCAGTTGTCCCAGAACAGGACTAGACAGTAAGTCTTCCTATAGGGACACTTGTTTTAAGGACAACTGTCCCCTCACTTTGTAGAAAAATACTCTCACTTCCTGTTCCATCTCCATGACAGGAAGTGAATGGAAATCTCCGAAACGGGACACAGACAACAAAAACAAACTAACAAGGTTATTAACTCCTCCCTACTCTATCTAAAACTGAAAAAAGTTTGGGGTATACAATCACTTATGGGTAGTTTGGTTAGGGGAAATAACATGAAACAGTGAAATATGCTCAGGTAATAGTCTGACATTATGTATTCCATTCAAGAGAACCATGGTCTCTGGAACATTGTGGTGTGTCCTATTTGCATCACCATAAGATTTTCCATAATTCATTATGCTGTAGGTCTACGTAGGTAAATCATGTTTCGAGAGTGATATGTGAATAAAGGACTGCTGGGATGACTGCCAAAGTATTTCCCTGAAATATTGGAATTATTTGATATACCCAATTGCAAAATAGCTAAAACATATTGTTCAAATTGAGTTTAGTGAAAGCTAGGCAAACATTAAGCTTTAATGTTTAAATGTACAAGATCAGAAGACAAAAAAATGTCATGTGTTGCTCAATACAATAAAAAATATCAAAACATCAATTGTCCTATAGAATCTATTCTCGTGGCAAAGGTATAAAGATTATCACCAGAAATAATAAATCAAATGTGAGAGCAATAGGATAATGCTGTATCTTATGGATCTACTGCTGTATCTACAGCCTCATTTTTATTTATTATATTAAGAAAGGAACAATCAACCTAAAGAAGAAGAAAATATTAAAAGAGCAAGGAGTGTGGGAGAGTTTAGGAGGAAAGGTGAGAGGAAAGAAGGAAATAAATAAAGAGGGAAAAGAGGAAAGTAGACACAGAAGCAAAGGGAACGATAAGGGTAGGGTTAAAGATAACGAGGTGCACCCTAAATCACAATGATAAATAGGGTGAGTATGACCAAATTAATTACACAGCATGGTAGGGATTAAGGAGAGAAATATGTATACAAAAAAAAAAGGAAGGAAAAAAAATCCCAGAAGCAAACGTTTTGGCAAAAGAAATCAAACTCAATGGTGGGTAAAAAAATGATGAAGAATGGCTAAAATATTTATTGGGATTTGATGGTATATAGTGCCAGCTTTTTGTGGACTGAGTGATGTCAGCCCTGCCCAGTGTCTACTCAACCACTCTCAGATCTTTACAACTTAAAGGCTAATCATAGTCCAAGGTAGGAACCAGAAGGGCTCTTTGGATGAGGAGAAATGTGAAGAGGACGCCTGACAGCTCTGAATTTCATACCAGATGAAATGTTTTTTTCTTTTGCACTTATCGAACCGATATAGCAAAATTATTTCAATTCCTATTACTGTGGCTATTGAGATCCACTCTTTATTGTAATTTCTCCATTACAATAAAGACATACAGTATACACCTTAGAGCATTAGCAGAATCCTTCCAATCCTGGAATTCTCCTAGACTACAGAACAGTAGGTCTTTATGTTGTAAATATTTGTAGCAGACCTTAAGGGTCTGGTATGACTTTTGGGGGGAACCCCACCCATTTTTTTCAAATTTGGTCCCTCCTAACATTCCTACCAGACTTAAAGTGTTGGTATTGTTTGGGAGGGGGTACTGCACGCTTTAAGAATTAAAAAAAAATATATTTTTTTTTTCTTCAGAAATGTCAGTTTTGCTGCAGCAGGTTCTATACATCGTACAGATCTGCCACTTTACAGGCAGATTAAGTTAACCCCCCAGGCACAATATTTAACCACTTCCCGGCCGGCCGTTGTAAAAAAATGGCCGGCCAGGAGCTCTCTAGATCTGAGCGGGAGTCTTTAGACGTTAGCTCAGCCATGCCGCTGGACGGGCGCGAGTGGGAAATAACCATTATTTGAAAACAGGCAGCGATGCCCGTTAATATACAAGTGATCCGCCGGCTATAGAGCCAACGGATCGCTTGTATGAGGTCCCGTGATGTGCGCCCCCCCTCCCCGGCTCCCCCCTCCCGCTGTCAAGCTGGTCCCGGGCTCCCGCTGTGCCCAGTGCGAGCCCAGGACCAGCATACGGCCTCTGTCACAGGGGATCAGAGGAAGCTCGGTACACGAGCTCCCTCCGGTCCCCTCTCCGCTGTCAGAATGAGGAAGTGATGTATATTACATCACTTCCGCATTCTTGTGTCACTCTCCAGCTTCAGATGCTGGAGAGAATCTGAGAAGCTGATGAAGCAGATCTCTGCCTAATCAGCTTCTTCAGGGGGGTCCTAGGTGACATTAGGGGTCTTGGAGACCCCTGATGTCTCCATAAAGATGACCTGTCACATATTTTGCTATCACATAAGGGGGTTTTCTAACCCCCCTATGTGATAGCAATAAAGTTAAGTGGAAAAAAAAATAGGATAAAAAAAATTAAGTCCCTCCCCCAAAAATGTAAAGTTACAAATAAAAAATAATTAAATGAATATTATTAGACCCCCTTTCTGGCCGGGCCATTTTTCAGTATTCAGTGCTGCAGTACTTTGACTGACATTTATTCCGTCATGCAATGCTGTACTGAAATGAATTTTATACCATTTTTTGGGGACAGATAGAGCTTTCTTTTGGTGGTATTTAATCACCACTGGGGGTTTTATTTTTTACTATATTCAGGAGAAATGACTGAAAATTTTGAAAAATAAAAGTTTTTTTTTACATTATGTTATAAACTAACTAATATTACCCACTTTTTTTGTAAAATAAAAAAGACGGGGTCACGTCGGGTTAATAGACACCAAACATGTCAAGCTTAAAAATTGTGCGCACTCGCAAAATCGTAAAAAACTAGCATACCCAAAATTGCCCATAGGCGACGCTTTAAAAGCTTTTACCGCTCATCAGTTTAGTGTTATCAGTGATTGATAGCCCTAAAATTATTGCTCTCACTGCGACGTTCGCGGCGATATGTAACATGTGCGGCGTAATGTGCGCAATCACCGTTTTCGCTGGTATGCGCACCTGGGGACTTTTTAAAAACATTTTTTTTTATTATTTTTTATGTGTAACTTAAAAACAAATTTTGGGGAAACTTTAATTTTTTTCCCTATTTGTTTTCACTTAACTTTATTGCTATCACAGAGGGGGCTAAGAAACCCCTATATGTGATAGCAAAAAAAGTGACAGGTCCTCTTTATGGAGACATCACGGGTCTCCAAGACCCCTAATGTCACCTAGGACCCCCCTGAAGAAGCTGATGAAGCAGAGATCTGATTCATCAGCTTCTCTCCAGCATCTGAAGCTGGAGTGTGACATGAGAATGCGGAAGTGATGTAATATACACCACTTCCACATTCTGACAGTGGAGAGGGGACCGGAGGGAGTTCGTGAACTGACCTCCCTCTAATCCCCTGTCAGAGAGCCACTATGCTGGTCCTGGGCTCGCACCAGGCACAGCGGAGCCCGGGATCAGCGTGACAGCAGGAGGGGGGGGGAGCCGCGGAGGGGGCGCACATACCGGGACCCCATACAAGCGATCCACCGGCTCTATACCCGGCGGATCGCTTGTATGTTAACACGCATCGCTGCCGTTTTTTAAATTATATGTCTTTCCCGCTCGCACGCGCCACGTGGCGTGCACGAGTGGGCGGGACTAACAGGACGTGTATACATGCCCAGTTACCTCCAAGAAGCTCCTGCCCGGCAGTGTATACACAACAGCCGGCCGGGAGGTAGTTAAAAACTGTATTTTTTTAAAGTTTTTTTTTCACTGATTCCTGTCCTCCTTAGGTGGACATAAGGAGGCTTCCGGGGGTACATATTATCCCCAGTGTTTGTGGGTGGGAAGGGATTACTGAGAATGCTGTAGTCTTCAGTGACACTAAGGGCTCAAAAGCTCATTCATGCTGAAATGTCTACACAAGTACCCCAGAAATCAGACCATGAAGAACAGGGACCACTACTCGGTGGCTACCCTTTTGGAAATCGCTACAAGGTGAAAAAGGCAGATCTTGTGTTACTATCCTAGAGGGAGTAGAAATTCCACTACTTAGAAGAACCATATGGCCACATTTCCATATAGTGGCAGGATTCCTTCCCATGACCAACATGCCTCCCATCCTCGAATCCTGCTACCTGTTCTGGACTGCCACTATTAAAAGCTCCTGACAGCTTTGCTGGCCTGCCACCACTACCCTCTCCTGGGGCCTTTGTTGGCATGCCATCATTACTAGCTCCTACCATCTCTGTTGGACTGCCACTTCTGTTTACCACCATTACCAATTGCTGCAATCTCTGCTGGCCTGCCACCATTACAGACTCCTGAGGCCTCTGCTGGCCTGCCACTATTACTAGCCCCTACTATCTCTTCAATCCTGCTACTGCCACCATTTCCAAAAACTGCAATCAATTTTGGTCTACCGCCATTAAAAGCTCCTGCCAACTCTGCTGGACTACCACCATTCCCATCTCCTGCCACCTCTCTTGGCTAGCCACAATTAGCAGCTACTTCTACATCTGCTGACATGCCACCATTACCAGCTCCTGGCACCTGTACTAGTCTAACACTATTACCAATACCTGCAGTCTCTCCTGCCCTATTCTGCTGCTCTAGCACTGTATAGGTGCTAACCATATTGCTTCCACAGCCTGGGGTGCAATGTGTGAAATATTTTGATGCAGGATAAATCATGCTCTGTGTCTCCCAGTTTAGGCCCATTCAAAAAAATGTGTGGCTATTGTGTCTCTAATACATTATGATGTTTATTACAAGATAAAAAAACTACCTTGCCCCTTCCTCTTAGATCTTAATCTAATTCACCTGCTTACATACTCTCCAGAAAAATGCACACAATGTGTGGCTACTGTCTCTGAAATGATATTCTCCCATTTTTTATTTCATGATATAACCTCTATCATGTCTCCGTTTTACAATGCACCCGAATAAAGTTGCTTACATCCTCTGTATTGACCACAATATTTGTGATTATTGTCTCTGAAATAACATACTCTAACTTTTATTTCCTGATAAAACCTTCCCCTTCTCTCCCTCTTTAACTGAAACCGAATAAAGCTGCTTACGTACTGCACAGCTACTGTACAATATTTGAAACGCACTCTAATTTGTTAATGATAAAACCTGCCTGCTTACATATCCTGCAGTGACTGTACAACATTTGTGGAAATTGTCACTAAAATAATACACTTTGATATTATTTCGTATTAAAATCTGCCTCATCTCTTCCTCTTAAATTGCAGCCTAAAAAAGCTGTTTATATCCTCTACTCTGCATAAACTGTACAATATTTGTGGATAGGGTCTCTGAAGTAATCCACTCCAATTGTTACCTCTTGGCAAAACCTACCTCATCCCTCCCTCCTAAATTATGGCCTAATCAAGCTGCTTACTTAATAAGCATTGACTGTACAATATTTCTGGCTGTTATTTCTGAAATAATAGACTCTATTTTTTTTTACATTCATTAACTGTACAATATTTGTGAGTATTGCCTCTAAAAGACTCTCTACACTTATAGTTATTTCTTTATAAAATCTGCATTTTTATCAAATACGGCTGCTTATATACGAAACATTGACTTTACAATATTTCTGAATACTGTGTCTGAAATAACACACTGTAATTTGATAAAACCTGTCCAGTTTCTCCCTCTTACATTTTCTTACATTGCATCCTAATAAATCTGCTAATATATTGTGCAATGACTGGACTTCTCTCTGAAAATATACACTTTAATTTTTTTTTCCTGCCAAAAATCAGCATTGTCTCTACCTTTTACACTGCAGCCTATTTAGTTAATGTACATACTGTACAGCAACTGTGCTATACTTATGGCTATTGTTTTTGAAATGCTATGCTATATTTTTTATTTCATAATAAAATCTGTCTTGCCTCTTCCTCTCTCATTGAGGCCTAATCACATTCTGTGCAGCTACAGTATTCACAGTATACAGTACACTCTAATTATTATTTCTTGATAAATCCTGCCTGGTCCCTCTAGCCCTGTACAATATTTCCTTGTCTTTTGATATGATTTTACATTGGTGACATGTCTGTGCTTGATTCTTAGGACAGGAAAAATGAAAACAATTAAAAGACAAACCAAGCTGTTATTATAATATCACATTGTATTTTAGACTTTATTTTTATAAATGCACATTATAACATTTTGATTGTATGTATTTACCAGTGGAAAAAATATTCTAACGATTACAGTAACATATCAAATAATAAAATGCATCTATAGGTAAAGTTCTCACAGTGTTATCCTTAACCAAAGCTACTGTATGTATAATTGTAAATTGGTTTAATCTTAACTTGGCTAAGAGTTGCATTTTAGCATTTTAACTCAAAAAATATAGCCAGTTTTGGATATTTAATGTAGTAGTCTGATATAAAGTGTGATATTATATATGCAAAAATGATATTATATATGCAAAAACATATATCTTTTAAAGAGTAAGTATAGCATACTTGATAAAAACACTGGCTGAAGTAACAGCCCATTAACCAAGGATGCTTTTTACATACTGGCAGTTCATTCTGTGAACACACAAGCTGCGCTCCTACAGGAGCATTGCAGGATATCAGTGAAAGTATAACTAATCTTCCTTCCATTATTACAATCAAGTTGAATTTTCTTCTTGGTGGTTTTGGTAGCCTGACAGCAGGTGCAGTCATGTGCCTTCATTTTTGGGAAGTTGGGATGTCTGTCAAAACAATATAATACCATTTGTTATTTGATTTTAATATGAACAAAATAATGACAGTCAAACATTAAAGTATAAATTCTTGCAATCTGGATATCCATTACTCGGTCTGACGGTCTAACATGTACGACCATTACATAAATACTTCATATCTCTGTGGTCCTTACCAACTTCTCACCTAGGCTGAAGCAGCCTTTTATATTACCAAAATGTGCAGCATACTCATTTGGGTTGATTTATTAAATGAGAATGTTCACTTTGCAAAGTATATTTTCACTTTGAAAGTGAATTTACATTAAGCTTAGTAAATGATGTAAAGCAGTGCTGTCCTCAATTATTCAATCCTGTGCAAGCAAATATGTTGTTTCTTAAAGGAGAACTATGAGGTGAGTGCTTTTCACTCACCTCATAGTTCTAGCCGAACTGTGACAATGAGACTGTCACAGGTCGGCTTAGTAGATCGGGAGGTGAGCGAACACATAGCGGTGTTCGCTCACCTCTCGATCCTGTCGCGGCTCTCTGCCGTGACAGGGGGGGGGCTAGATTCCCCTCTCCCCATTTCCGATCCGCCAGCGCTGACTGGCGGAACGGACTCCTTCACAGATACTGAGCACTAAAATACAAAAAAAAGTAACACTATTATTTTTATACTGTTTACAAGAGAAAATACCAATGATTAGCATACTGTGCATTTATGAAACATTGCTTTATTCAGGTAACAAGAGAACTATGGGGTAACCTTTTTTCCCATAGTTCTCTTTAGGGTCACGGGAGGACATATACCAACATCCTCCTGTGACCCAAAACTTAGTATATGGCGGGCTATTGCCCACTATATGCTGAGAGTGCCGCAGCTGGGATGGATCTCAACAATACTGTCAAGATCCACTCCGCTGGCTGATTGACAGCAGGCTCTGCCTGTCTAGAGGAAGAGCCAGCTCTTCCTTCCCCCTCCCTTGTCCATCCCCCCAGTCAGTGCTGGAGGATCGGAGCGGGGAGGGCAGGAATCTCTGTGGAGAGCAGTGACTGACAGTCACTGCTCTCTGCAGGGAGATGATTGGGAATTGAGCAAGTGGTGGGGTGTTTTTGCTAATTTCCCGATCAATAGAGCTGATATGCGACAGTTTCAATGTCACCCCTCAGCTCGATTGGCGGTGACGGACAACATCGCAGGGAGTGATGCTGGATCCGCACTACTGCGCAGGTGCTTGCTGTTGGGTGCAACTAGACCTCCCTGATGCCGGAACACCTCTGACATAACTGCTGGGGTGTGTTTACCAGCATCAGCGGATATATAGGGTGGCCTCCCCAGTTTGGCTTGGTCATGCTACAATTGGGAAATGTTGTTGCAGGGGACACATCATAGGCAGAGGCTGACTATACCCCAACCTTACCAGGTAATCCACTTAATGGCATGGATTGGATATTTGCTATTGGGATAATTCTGGGGATATTTGACCAAAAATAGCCTTGTTATATTTTTCAATGCTACAAACAGGATTGAATACCCTTTATGGCCGGTGTAGGGGATTGATCCAAACTGCTGTTGACAACTTATTTGGAAGGGTTAAAGTTTATTGACAATATGGGGTCCACCTGGCTATCCCAATATTATAAAAGCGTCCTAAATAGGTAAGTAAGTGAGGTTTTTAATAGCTGATCGTAGCCACATTTTGAACATTGCCATTACCATAGATTGTATATTATTCATTTACATTATTTTGGTTAGGTCATGTCATATGTGCCGGCCCACCTGTTTTTGATGCATGGGTCCCCGTTTCTATGATGTCTATTGATGTATCTATGACAGTTTTTGAGCCATTATGCATGTATACATGTTGATGATATTGAAGAATACTAATTGTAAAATTAGGTGATGACAATTTTCATATCTTTATTCTTTATTGATTGAGATCATCCTTTTATATCTGTAGCTCATGCCCATTTATGCTCCTGAGGAAGCGGTGCTTACCGCAAAACACACAGAGCAAGTTTTACATACCCCTCTGCATAATACCTAACATTTTGTACTTTCAATTGAACCTCTATGGTCTACACACCAATATAAGATTATGGTATACAGTTTATGGAGGGGATGCATGCTTGATAGGCATAGGCTCCGTTGTAGATGTGGAGATTCAAAATGTTAACATTTGTCTTTTATTAATATGTTTACCTAATAAAAAAATGTTTTTATATATCATTAAGTCTGCATTTGTGCCTTCTTTCACTGTATAATTTAGGATGTGGCACAACTGCACCCTCCTACATTGTACAGTGTTTAAATAATGAAGATACACAAACATGTAAACCTGAACTCCAGGATAGTCAAATATTTGCTAAGTAAAAGAGGCATGTACAATACATTCTCACTTGAATCTTGAGGCTTCATGTATAAAAGTTCCACCCAGCTGCTGCTTTTCGCACAGCACTTGCACCCCTGGAAGCTGACAAGTATAGGGGTGTGCTTTGTGCATTTCTTCCAGATCTGTGCAGTAATCCAACTTACAACTGTTCAGGAGCTTCCTGTAATAAGGACCAGTTACTGCTGCTCTCCCTCCTTGTGGAGGGTAACTGTTCTTGTCTCTGCCCTCTCCTGTAGTTGTCTGTAGGTGGTATGTAGTAGGTTGGGCTAGCTGGCTCACTCTCAGAGCTCTGCTCTCTGCGCAGGCTATGTAGAGCAAAGTGATGATGGCATTGCTACTTTAAGATGAAAATGTCCGAGCTTGCAAAGTCATTTGGTGCTCACAAAGTGGGTTTATATAATTTGTGGTTAATAATAAACATATTTTAATGATTGTCATGTTTGTGTCTGGAGTTCAGCTTTAAATAGTAAGTCCAAGTGGTTGGTGTCAAAATGTTCTTATTTCTGCAATTTATGACTTACTGACCAGCAAGGAGATTACAGGATTAGGATAAAAGAAGCCCACTCTACCAATGGTTTAGATGTCCTGAATTCATTTTTTATCAAGAATATCCAAGGTAAGAAAATAGTGTATTTTGCAGTTTGTTTTTGTTTTTTAGATTACCAACTATTCATCAAAGCTAATATTGCTAATTTAAAATAAAAGAGGAATGATGCAGGAGTTAGTGCATGTGTCAATGGGTTTTGAGCTTGTTTCAATGGCATGAGTTTGAGATGCTTATGAGATCATTCAGAATTCATTGACAGGTGCATTTGATCTGCAGTTAAACTCCTGCTGACCTGCTTCAAGTGGATTTTGCATGCTTATAGACCTGTATACGTATGCAAAACCAACTGGAAGGGAACAAAAGACCATCAAAACAAGTCCTTGGGATGCTGCTTCTATTGAAGAAGGTACATGCAAGTATAGTACAGCCAGGTGCTGAAACTTGCCTAAATAGAAGTGCACCCTAGTTCCTGCACCATTTCTCCTTCAGTTTTCATTTATTCTAGCAGTATACACCATGTTGCAGGAAATATAGTAGAACAAAACTGGATTTTCTTGATGAAATAAACAGTAAAACACTCCTGAACCATTAATGTGGTGTTCTTATTTCATAGTAACCTCTGGACCTTACGCCCTTTGAGCTAAAGGGATGCCTAATCAGAGTAATTGAATTCCACAGTATAGACTATAGCACCTCCTGTCCTTACTCTTATAGCTCTACTTCTTGTACCTTACTTAAAAGGACATGTCCGTACCTAGAAATAGAACTGCAGTAACCTCCACAGTTAGTAAGAGTCACATTGGCCCTACAACCACCACTTTCAATGAGTTTCCATGATGTCATTACATCACACTTGCCTGTATAAAGAAAAAGAAAAAAAACTTATTACACAATATGCTTTCAACAGACACTATCCATGAATTGCATCATTTTTATATATATTTTTCATGTTTGAGTCCAGACAGTTTTCTTTGCCTTTAAAGGGAGCTTGCAAGGATACAAATATTGGAGCAGCCATTGCTAACTTGTTTTTAAAGGCTTACTTTTAGTTTGAATGAGCTAAATACATTCCAGGTGCATCGAAGAAATGCATGCCAAGCCTTGCAGCTCATTTTCTTTTAAACAAACTGCCACAGCTGAGAAGAAAAGCCTGTCCCTTGCCAGCAGCTGCAGAGAAGGACCCTTTCCCCCTGCTGAGTTGGAGCTAGATCTCACCAATAAGCAAGGAGTGTAACATTTGCTGATTGAAGTGTTAAAGAGCTGACTCAGCAAGAAGTGTGTTGAAGCTCAGCAGAGAGACCATTGCTTCCACATAGTGATCAAGGATCTTTCTTTGTAGCTACTGGCAGGGGACAGGCTTTCCTATTCAGCTGTGGCTGTTTTTTTAAAGAAAATGAATTGTAAGACTGTGCATACATTTGTTTTTATGCACCTCGAAAGTATTTAGTTCATTCAAACTGAAAGTGTACCTTAAACAAAAAGTCAGCAATGGGTCATATTTGCATTCTCACATCCTCCCTGTATTTCCACTTTTGCATGAAAAATTGAAAAAAACATTTTATGCGTTTGTTATGTGTTACTATTAACACAGAATATCTATTTTTTTTCTTTTCTACCGCTTACCTTTCAGATATGTCTATTAAGCAGGCCTTTGCTTTCAGTAACAGGAAACTCTGACTGTCCTAATAGAAAGACTAAGGGGTCTATTCACTAAGCTGCCGTAGGCAGCCGAGTGAATGACCGACCTGAAGTGAAGTGAGCCGAACACTGTTCGGCTATTCACTTCAGGCTGGTACGGCTGATTTCAGCCGTATATCGGCTGAAATCAGCCGTACATCGGCGTGCTTCGCATGGCTTTGGGTCGGCCGAACATTTGGATCGGCTGAGCAGAACCTCCGGCAGGCTACTCGCTGCTGTTCGGTCTATTCTTATATGCCGAATAGGGATGGGCTGCACGTTCGAGTCGAACCTATGTTCGACTCGAACATAGCATGTTCTAGCGTTCGCCGAACATTATGGGATGTCCGCGGCCTGTTCGACGCGGGACATCCCACAATGCACTGCGCCGTCCGAAACGGTAATTGGCTACAGTCTTGCACCTGACCGCAGGTCAGGTGCAAGACTGTGCCAGTCAGGGCTCAGTACAAACATAGCGGAGCTTGCAGTGACAAGACTTTGCACACCTTTTGTTATGATACACCATGCATGCATTTAGCTAATATAGACTGAAAGTTCAGTAGGGGTTTATTACTATTAAAGTTCTTTATTTCTTGTGGAATGATCATCTCAATTTCCAATCACTGAAGCATCAGCCTGATGCTAGGTTCTTTCAATGTTCCTTCCAGTATACTTTACTTATTTGTATAATGCTGGTTCTTTTTTACAGAACTATTTTTTCCATATCTTTGGAGCTCATGATCTTGGCATACACGTAGAACTGGGTTAGGCATTAATGTTTAACTTGGCCTGCTATGCTGTCCATACATGTGTTTCTAGACTTTTAGGAAACTAAGCAGTAGAATTACAACAGTAGAGACTCAACATTAACTTACGTGGCTCACAGAACTGGATTGTACAACATCCATCAGTGCTTGTAAAATTAACCAATATACCCTGTGCAAATACCAAAAAATATAAGGTAATCAAACATAGTTATCAGTAACGCAAGCTAAAATCTAAATAATGCATGATATTTTTTTAACCAAGGAAAAAAAATAAAATATACCATAAGCAGGCTTTGAATTTTTAAGGGGAATGGGTCGTATAAATTATTTGCGCGCACACACACACACACACACACACACACACACGTGCACACAATAATACAACTATAAACTACCAACATAGCACTTGCATCACAGACATCAACTAGCAATACCTGTAATCTGTGACACAAGCAGTATAGAATCATCAGCGAATTCAGTGCCAGGCGATTCGATTTTAACAAATCTTGTGTGTGAGGCAAATTTCATAGCACCCTACACACACTAAAATACCCGGGTTAGGACAAGATCAGGTTGGAATGCATCAATAGTACTAGCAGAGATTTGGAAAACAGGGCACTAACTTGCCATCATAAAATAGGCATTTGATACATTTCATTAAGGCAAGGCAGCTAATGGAATACATAATCAAAACGGCATTTAGTAGAGACTGTTATATATCTCTGTTGTAAATATCTGAGCAGAACAGTTAAAAGAATGCACATTTCAGTCCGGGTGTTGTTTTTTTCACTGTAATATCCAAAATTGATATCATATTCCATAAATCCTGGCATGATAACATCATATTCACACCAAGCATCTATCCAAATGTATAAGAACATTTTGATCAGTTAGATGGCAGACACCCCTACATTATGAGGTGCAGAAAGCTGATTAGACGGATTAGCCATTTTAAGTAAGCCATATATAGGAGGTATATCATGTTTAGTCTCTTAGTATGAAATTACTTTTTATTTTTAGTCCCATTTATTTTGCTGCTGCATGCTGATTATTTTTGCAGTAACTTTTTCTGTAAACATTTCTTCTTGCAGCATTTTTCTATTGTTTCTTTAATCATCACTACCGGCATGTTACACCCCCTTCATTACTAGGTAAATTTTCAGTTTTGCCACTGTGCAAGTTTAGCTGAGATTTCTTCTGTCATACAACACTCTAACAAAATTATTTTTAAATCATTTTTTTATTGGGGCAAATAGAGCTTTTTTTAGTGGTATTTATAAACTGCTTTTTTATATAAAGTACAAAAGACCAACATTTTGAAACAAAAGCCTGTTGCTCTTACTTTTATTTATAAACCGTAGCAAATAAAATGTCAGAACAGAATGAAAATCCACCAAATGACCCTTTTTGGAAAATTGACACTCCAAGGTCTGATCTGATTTGTTTTGCCGCAATTTTGGGGAAATTTAGAAACATGCCGGTATTGAGGGGTTGAAACATGGTGCTTGGTAGCTGTTCTCTCTCTACTTTTCCTTATTCCCCCATATGCGCTCTTTTTTCCTAATTTCTTCCCCCTTATTCTCTTTACATTCATTACTTTTTCTGACTTTTTTCCTTTTCTCTTGTATTTTTTCTGTTCTTTGCATCATACATTTTGACTTGTTAGGCTCTTCCCTTCATTTTGATAATGTTTATTCTAACCAAGGTCCATGCTTTGGCACACTTCATGTGTTGTTCTTGTACAAAACATTCATGAAGAGTAGTTTCTTGCAATGCTTTTTCCAGGTTTACCTGCTGGTGATTCATGGATAATGTCTTTGATGTATGTTTCTACATAATGTGCCTAGATGTTGGTTGTGTATGCCTGTTTTGCTTATATTGTTACTATTTACTACTTTTCAATAAATATGTAATCTTTAAAAAAAAATATGGAGCTTTGTAATAGTGCACAAGATACAATAAATATACAGGTCATAGACAGAGGGTGAAGGGGTTAATGTAAAGGTCACATACAGTGTGAGGATTGAGATGTAGGGGTTAATGTACAGATGTATGGGATAAGGGAGATGAAGGGGTTAACACACACACGTCAGAGTAGAGATCGAATAGAGCTCATATATAGTATATAGGAGGGGAGGGAGGGTTAAAAAATGTAATTTACTTTTTTGGTGCTGCTGCAGCTTATTTTTACTCTAGGGTACAATGAATGGATGACCCATCCATCCATTACTTCCTTTACTCTCCCCTGCCTCTGATGTAAGAGGAAGGGGAGGGCTTGGCAATGTAAACATTACCATGTGATTGCTGTGATAACCAATCACAGGTCAGCTAACCAATCTCAGGAATCACAGGACACAGAGTCTGTCTGATCAGATCTATGTCTAAAGCTGCTGTTTTCTGCTGTCTAGTGAAGTGTGCAGACACATGTTCAAGGGAGGATGTACAGGTACATCCCCCTGGAACAATGTGCCAGTGGACAGGCCATTTCAATACAGTGGCTGGCCTCACAAGCAGTTAAAGAAGAACTCCAGGGAAAAAAATTATTAACCCTTGCAGTCGGGCTACCCCAGGTCCAAAAATAAAAAGTTATATTCACCCAAAGCTTCCTCCAGCCTGTCACCTCCTCCACTGCAGAACTGGAAACTTCCTCAGCTTTCTCACATCTATACACTGCACATATAGAACTTGATGATTTATGAGACTTTAACCCGCTGCAGAGGAGGGGGAGAGAGACTAGAAGTATCTGTCTAAGAACAAGCTGGCTCTGCGGTTTAGGTGAGTATAACGTTTTTTAACCTGAACAAAAAGGCTGGGAGTACCATCATCACAGTCTGACGGCAACAGTGGATTTTGAGACTGCTACT
>NW_017307060.1:747796-773443 GCF_000935625.1 Nanorana parkeri | reverse complement strand
ACAGTGCCACAATCAGTAATGCTTTTTTTAGTCTGAAGTATATAAATAGTAAGTGATTATGACTAAAGCATATCTAATGGTTATACCTTCCAGAGGACGGGGAAGAGGAGAAAGCAATCAACATTGGAAAATTGCCAGTTATTACCAGAGGCACCATGCAACTCATGGTTTCACTCAGCCCTTTTCCTAATATTTTTTTTTGACAGCATCAGGGCGCAGAGGAGGCACATTCCATCAGTTTCCAGTCAGGCTTCACAATCACAGGGCATAGCATAAGGAGGGTTGTGCGACACCATGAGCTGCATAAAAGCTGCCAGTTTTCCAATGCTGATTCCTGGACTATTGGAGTCCAGACAGAAGTCAAACCTAGTGCTATGTATTTATCAAGGTACATGTGTTATATGGCTGTTTAATTTGCATTGATTAATAATGTGGTGAACGTCAATATTAAACTGATTTTCAGTGGCAACTGCTTTACAATGCATATTTTCTCTTAGTGGAAAAACACATTTTCTCCTTTTTCAGTGCTCTACGCTGTAATGATGATGCCACACTTCCACTCAGACTTGCATGGCAAGGGAGCTAAAATAACAAACATATACTCACCTGAACCATAATCCTGGCTGGCTGCTAACATCCAAAACAATGTAGGGACATTTCACTGCTGGTGTGTAGTTTACAGGAATCAGTATAGCAGCCATGTGAGAGCGAGGTTTGGGTGAGTATATCTTTGTTATTTTAGCTCCCTAGACAAACCCTTGCAGTGCGGGTAGTAGCCCCACTGCAAGGTTTAATTTTCTTTCTACACGGAGTTCTTTAACTGCTTTTTGTACAATTTCTATCTGACTGAATATTTATTTCTGTGACTTCAACTGAGCTTTCATTTTTTTCAATGTCAGCTGTTGCTGCATATTATAAAAATGTGTGTGTGGGGAGGAATTATTTGAGAAAGTGATAGTGATAGATTAGCTCCCCTGTAGAGGAGTCTTCAGGGACCGCCTAAAGGCAGATAGAGTAGGAGATAACCTAATTATGAAATAGAGTGAAAGTGAACATTAGAGACTAGCATACTGTACCTTGTCACAGTTTATAGGCTTTTGCTGTGGGCATGACATGACACTTTTTACAACTATAAATGTGTCTGGTTCACAACCATAACTTGTGCAGTTGTCTCCAGGAGGGTACCAGAGATTTCCAGGCTAGAAGTGAAAATATGTGATTAAGAATGAATAGTTTAAGGAACAAAATGCATAAAAACATCCAAACGTCCAGAATAGTTTAACTAAAGTTAGAAATGCAGCCTAAGTGCCATGTCACGCTGGTAAGACCACACCAGCAGCAGAATGAGCAAGGAAATGGTAAACATAAGTTATCTAGTATGATATTGCCCTCAGTTAGTAAAAAGTTATAATTATGAAGTCGGGGTGAGTGAACCCTGTACTCAGGGCCGGATATACTCTCTCTGCTGCCCCAATGCCAGGTTCCTCAATGCTCCCCCCTGTATGCAGGCTGCATACAAGTGATCTCGGCAACATCGCCGAGATCTTTGTACAAAACAAGTGGCTGCTTCTCCGCTGTACATTTAGTCCTGCTTGCCCAAAGCAGGGCTAAATGTAGAAAACAAATACCCGCCCGAAGCCCGGAACTGCATGTCCCGCTGTCGGGAGAGGGGAATTCCTCGCCCCTGCTGCCACTCTACCCCCTGCTGTCCCGAGGCCAGGCCTCGTTTGGCCTTGTGGGAAATCCGGCCCTGCCTGTACCTCTGTGTTTGTACTGGGCTCACATTCCATCTCCCTCTGCTCTGGTTTTCTACTATGTTTCTGCCATCTGTGACAGATACATAGTAGAAAATATACCTTCACCCCAAAATACCTAGATATAACCAGTAGCATATCAGTCCTTAAAATCAATCCTCTATGAACTCTAACATTTTTGACATAAGATACATTCAATACAATAACTTAGTTTGTGAACCACACCACATCTACCAGTCTGAAGACCTTCACAGAACAGAAAAAAAAATGACGTGGGAATGAAAACTTGCAGTGTTCATTGTGGTAGCCTATGTAGCTAATTCATCACACACATTTTGCTCTCATATTAAACCAATCATAATAAAATGTATTTAAAACAAACCTTAATTGGTACAGTGTTATTTAGAACACAGAATTCCTGAACACACTTCCCACAACACTGTCCATCTATTTCTTTGAAACTATACCCCTGGAAAAACAAGATAAAATTAACTATTAGCAGTAGTTCCTATCTTTATTGGTATTCAAATTAGACTTAAGTAATGTGTATTTAAATTCAGTTTCAGTGGAACGCCAGGAAAAGCTTAAACTATGCCTGTGTCATCATGCATATAAGTACCACCAGGTGCCCAATGATTCAATTTATTCAAGATAGGTATCCCTGGGGGGCTTGTAAAACTCAGACACCTACAGCATGCAAAGTGTGGCTTCTCCAAATGTTGGAGGACATTCCTTTCAGCTTATCCAAAGTGCAATGTGGGGATGACTTTCTGAGTTTTGAGAGAGCTCCAGGGAGACGTATATAGCACATATGACATATGACATAATTAGAAAAACATTTATATACATAACAATAAAAGACTGCTTTGTTCACAAATAATTTTAAGAAATGTATCATGGTATTCCCAGAAAATAAACAAAATAGTAACTCCTATTTTTTTGTTTCTGTCAGACTCAGCTAATGCCAGGTTTTGCAATAGAAAAAAAGATGGAAGGTGCTCTTACCATCTGACAGTCTGTATTGCACACTATTGGTTCACAAGTTATTTCTGCAGAATTCTTCATAGTTGTAGTGCATTTACAATTCTGACAGCTTCCAGATGGCTGTGGAATAGAGGATCCCACCTAGATTCACAACAACAAATATTACTTATTTGAATTGTTTTGTTCAGATTAGAAAAAGTAGTATTAGAAACTTACAAAACCAAAGCCATTCAAAATTTGAGGAGCTACATGTGCCAACAAAGCTGTTACTCCTGTTTGCCACCTACATTTCACTGAATTATTCAAGTGCAGTTGATGGAATTTGCTATTATAGTGCAATTTACATTATTTGTTGTAATGGTGTGCTACAGTAGCATGTGCTGTTGCAGTGCAATGTGGTATGGTGATATGTCATATTAGGCTTAATGCACCAAGGTGGATGAGTTATTTTAACTCAATTTGCTATTTTATCTCATAATAATATTCTTCAAAAAATCACATACATAAATATAATTTTGATGTGGAATTTCTGCATGAAATTAGCACTTTCTCAAAGATTATTATTTTATTTTACAATTCAATGAATTATAATGCATATGTTACTTGCCATCATGCTAGTAATAGTTGGTACTAAGGCTGTGGAAATTAAAGATTAAAATTATTTTGATCGCTAATGAAAACACTCACCTCCCCGCCGGCTTCCGGGAGTCTTGTCGGCGATACGGTGACGTCACGGACATCGACGTCACCGGACTCCTCCTAGTGACGACGATGTCCGTGACGTCACCGGCTCCTCCCCCCTTCGTTAGCCTACTGTCAGGATCCAGAGCACCCCCAGGTGGCGCTAGAGCCAGATCCTGCAGTTCCTGTGCTCGCCTGCGCCCAGCAGCCAGGAACTGTCGGAAGCCAGCAGCTCCAGTACTCACCTGCGGGTGTGCCCCAGATGTGACTGGTCATCCCATCTCCTGGTGCTTCCTGGGAGGGTATTTAGGCCCTCCCTGCAGTCAGGAAGCTGGCTCAGTATTGCATCGCCTGCACCTGACTGACTCCCCTGGCCTGTGCTTTGGAACCTGAACCCTGCTACCTGAACCCTGCTTCCTATCTGCCCTCCTGTCACCGACCCGGCTTGTTACCCGACCACTCTCATTGAATCCTGTTCCTGTACCGCGCTGCCCTCCTGTCACCGACCCGGCTTATACCTGACCACTCTTCTTGTATCCTGAGGCCTGCCGTATATCTGCAGGCCTGTTACCCCCTCCTTGTTGCTATTCCCCCTGGCTGTAGGTGTGTGTTTGTCCCAACGGTGGGTTTGTTACTTCACTGCTAAACCTGTGGGGGTTGAGGGGGTTTGTAGTTTTGTAGATGTGTAACAAATAAACTGTGTGCATAGAACCCTATCCTGTGTGGGCATATTAATTTGGTCATCCTGCGTGGGTACCTACATGTGGTGTGAGGACGCCTGTGCATGGTACCCTGACACCGACAGAGCCACTTGGGCCGGTGACTTTGTCCAAGAAACTTTCTGCACGAGCGCCAGCTAAGGCATTGGCCTATACACATACAGCACAGCAATGAAGTAATAAACTGAACTAGGATCCCACTAATCCAGCACGTTATTATTCTGAGTTGCCCCACTCAAGCGGCGGCCATATTGAGTGGGGCACGTGAGAGACAGACCATGGGGAACAAAAATAGCCAGCTTCCAAAAGGAAGGGCAGCATCAGCATGAATTCAGAGTTGATTTGAGAATACACAAATAAAATACATTTTTATCAATAGTTGAGGTACTAATATGCTTTTTTAAAATGAAATTCCTGAGCTTAGTGTCACTTTAATAACATACTGTATGTGCTGTTACACAGTTACAAAAATATGATGCAGTGCATAATCACAGTTAATATTCATATTAATGTGAAATTATAATTTTCCTTAAGCCATTATCCTTGGCTTTAGTATAGTTGGTTATTATACTGACATCTTGTGGTCGTTTTGGGTGACAATGCCTGACAGTAACATGGCCGCATATTAATCTGCTTGCGTGCTTGGAAACATTATCATCTCTGACCTTCAAATACTGTCTATTCATTCATCTGCTGTACCCTGTTGTCCTGTAACCTGCTGCATAGAATAAAGTCTTGGATGAAGAAAAGGTATTTGTTGAGTTCAGCTATCTGATAAGGCTGGTCTGCAGTGGTAATATCTGCGTATACAAGCCAGGCATAGAGGTCTCAGCAAGGAATACATTGCTAATACAACAAATCTGAGTCATTATACTGTATATGAATAGGTAATATATTTAGGACACAAATGTGTGTGCCCGTGTTGAAGAATGTTAGAAAAGCATTGAGGAAATCAAGATTTAGGCTGGACCCAATCATTTTAAAATTAATCAAATTTGTAAATAGGTACTCTGGTCCCTTCTAGTCTTAAAATGTCATTAAACCCTCAGATTTTTTAACATAAAACAATACTGTAATGTGTGCCTTACTGTAATCCATGGTTGTTTCCCTTCTCTTTGATGCTCTTCTTTTTAAATATGTATCTGTTCTCATGCTTGGAGAGAACTTCCCTTTTCAGCTCAGGGCCTCTTCCTGTAGTGCTGGCTCAGGTTACAGCCTATACACAGACACCGTGTGAGATAAGGCAGTCTGCTGAAAAGGTTAGTTCTCTCCAAGCATGAGAACAGATACATATTTAAAAGGAAGAGCATCAAAGAGAAGGGAAACAACCATGGATTACAGTAAGGCACACATTACAGTATTTTTTTATGTTAAAAAATCTGAGGGTTTAATGTCACTTTAATATTAGTTTTTAAATGGAATCTTTGAGGATAGAATTATGGACGCTGCCTCTGATGATGTGCTTTTGAATATTCAAAATAATATACTGATATTGGTAAAATTATCTAGGGTGTTGATCAAATAGAACAAGTATGCAGCTAGTAAGGCCTGAATATGATGCACCTCTATTACACAGGTTGTCATTGGGTGGTAAATGCAATATTAGAAAGATAACCCCTGGCATTGCACTATATAAGACAAGTCACCTAAGTTTTCTCCTAGTCTTCTGTCCAGGTATGTTTACTTAAAGTGTGACTCAAGCCAAAAACGAATGTTTTTATAGTAATAGTTAGAGCAAGGAAGTATTAAAAAACCCGTTAGGTTTTTAATGCTGTCTGTGTTCTCACTGGGGAGATCCGTGCACTGCGCAGTTGTCACCAGAGCTGGAGTCAAAGGAAAATCTTTCAAAAGGAACACTTGTTCCTGTGACAGCTTAAATTGGATTCCCTTCAAATTTACTCCCCAAGTGAATGCAGTAGACCAAAAAAAGAACCATACAGAATTTGAACCTTTCTATCTAAATCTGCAAAAAATTATAGATTTAGATACACATTGAAGCAGAACATTTGTTTAATCCTATCCCCCCATCTGTTTTAAATAAATCACTTTTTTAGCACTTCTCATCCTCTTCACGCTCTAATGTTACCCTTCAAGTGTTCCTTCACCACTAGCCCCACCCACTCCTGGGTTGTATGACAGCCAGCAACATGTTTCCACTTTCTGTGAGCCCAGGTTACCATAGACACACCCCCTAGGAATGCATCATCAAATCAGTCTGAGCGCACAGTACTGCGGCACTAAACAAAACTCACACATCATTACATTCCTTACGTCCTCCAGTAAATATCACAAACCATCTCTGCCGGGCAAAAAAAGAAAGAATCTGTGGTACCACCCTACTCATGAGCTGAAATTAAGGTTTGGACAGATTTTTTCACATGATAGAACTTTCAAGGAGGGTAGAGAGGACTCGAGAGGGAGAGAAGCCTAGAGTTCTGCTTTAACATTTCAGTGCAACCATTCTATCATGTTACACTCCTATTTGATATCATATGACATCAGTTTTTTTTACTCAAAAACACTTTTAGTTAAATAACTTACCTTATACACTGAGCCCCCATAAACACAAACTTCATCTGGTTCTAGGAAGAAAAATATACATGTTTATAAGTGAATCACAGAAGTGACCATGAATGAGGGCAGGCTAATGCTACTCAGAGAACAACAGTTAATAAACATTTGTCATCATAAACTGGGCAGAGAATGTTCAAAGGTAACTAGTAAGGAGGGCTTAATGAAGAATTGTTAGGTAGTCGGACAAGTTAAATTCCCTGCCAAATCCTGTCATGTGCCCGACTACAGAGAGGTGCGGTGGATCTCAGCTGCGGTTATAACCTGTTAGGTGTTGCACTGCGGTTGTCAGGCTATAATCCCAGGCGACTCTCTCAATCACAAACGGAGAGTTTGGGATTTAGACATCATATACCACAGAGTAAACAAAAGGATAAAGTGGAGTTATTTGAGGAATATTAATCCATATTCCTAATATTAGAATGTATAAGGGATGGCAATGAGGGAGCGTGAACTCATAAGGCAGTCTTTAAGGTTAGAGAACAAATTCAGCAGCGGCAATCCTACTATACACTGTTAGTTACTGAGCATAGGCATAATATGGAGATGATATGGAAAGGCTCCACTATGTGGCAGTGTAGGGACTC
The DNA here is from genome assembly GCF_000935625.1 of Nanorana parkeri. NCBI lineage: Eukaryota > Metazoa > Chordata > Amphibia > Anura > Dicroglossidae > Nanorana > Nanorana parkeri. The sequence continues at coordinate 766,147 of NW_017307060.1, read as the reverse complement.
CAACAGAGTAAAACAGCAAAGCTATAACATATTACTTGCGGTTGTGGGGATTGAACCCCGTGGCTCTGATGATCCTTAGCACTCCTAGGAATGCTGTCTGAAGTTGGTGGAATGAGGTCCGGGTAATGGCCTGTGTGGAGTGTCTCCTGGGGTGCTGGGCCATGAACCCAATAGTGGAATGCCGTCCATGGGTTCAGAGGCCTCTTAAATACTGGTGGAATGCGGAAGAGGAACCTCGCGGCGTGACGTCACTTCCGCGTTCCACCCTGGAATGCATAACAGTACGCCCCCAGGGGGAGGAGGCGCCCTGTTACGTCCGCGGCCGCAGTGTTCCAGAGTGGAACGCAGACGGCTCGTGGAGCCTTAGTGCTGTCTGACTACTCTACCTATCCCTCCTGCCCAAATAAAAGCATGTCTTTTGGATCTGGTTCGTGGGTGATCTATATCTCAGGTCTGATGTATCAGAGGGTCTTATAGAGGTGAAAACTACAAAACAGCATCACGCCCCTTCAATAGAAAGGATCACGTTCGTCTCACAGGTGATGCCTAAGTAGTTAACCCCTGGAAGTGACTAACTCTTTGTTCTATTCAATCTGATCTGGAGTGATGGCACAGGGGTACTTTCACATGGTTCGGCAGAAATAGTATTATAAAAATGAATATCCGTCCTAGGCTTACCTACCTGTTCCAAACATTACCGATTGCTTTTCCTTCCAGGTTCCTTATGACAGTGTGTTCCATCTTTTTGGCCTTCATTTCAGCTCAGGGCAGAACTAGGTTGTCTAGTGCCAGACTTTGTCTTCCCAAATTGAAAGGGGAAATTGTATTCCCGAATCCGTCTACTCACCTAGCAACAGCCCTTAGTTGGTGTTCTTCTTATTCCACAAAACCTTGGATAAACACTGACCAATTTACATAAACTCTATCCAACAAGCTCATCTTTGTGTTGGAGATGTGGGGCTTACAGGGGCACCTTACTCTACATCTTCTGGGATTGATCTCCTTTGGCAAGTTTTTGTGACTCTGTGAAGTCAGTCTGTCATAAACTGACGGGGTTGATTTAGGTGATGAACTTACCTGTTACACTTAACACCTCTCTCTTAAGAGATACCGACACTCCCTCTTAATCCATCTTCTAAATGCAACTAAAGCGTGTATACCTGTTTTGTGGAAACAGATTACTTCTCTCTTTCTCTGCAGTGGCGGAACTACCGCCGGTGCAGGCGGTGCCGGGGCACCGGGGCCTGAGGCTGTGGGGGTACCTATGCAGAAGAAACATTTCTTGAGGGTACCCTGAAAGACATTCCGCAGTAAATAAATAACCTGCATACACCTGCCTCCTTGTCGGTAGTGGCCTCTGAAAACATGATTCACACGCCGTTTTCAAGGCCACATTGGTACATGCCCAATAAGCCCCTGAAGGAATCCGCTGATTTACAGACGGAAACCGGTTGCGAAATCTCATGTCGGAACAACAAGACGCAGAGGACTCACTGCGCTCCCGAACATGGCAAGAGCCGGACCCGGACGCACCGAACACAGGGTAGGTATATGATACAAAAAAAAGGCTGACCTTTAGACAGCAAACCACGATGAGGAGCAGGCGCCTACCTTCTTTGCGACTAGCGATCTTTGACGGGTGGGGATATGTCCAGAGGCATGCGGTGCATGCATGAAAAATGCTAGCACAACCAACAGCAACTATCCCAAGAGAGCCGCGGCTCGGCTGACTGTGTACCACCAGGCTCAAAACAGACAGCCATCTCTGAAGGGCTGGGTGACTTAAATAGCCCCCCTAATAACTTTTTCACCAGAAGGAATGCAGACTGCCCAGCTGGCGGTGGAGCCGCATTGGAACGCATAGCCGGCGTTCCACTCTCCCCTGGGTGGAATGCATAGCCTGCGTTCCATTATTATGAGCATTTCCAATGCCCTTTTTAACCATGATAAGCTTTCTTTATTCCTCATTCTCTTTACTTCTAGTAAGAACTACTGTTAGATCAGAGTTCACCAATTCCTTAATGTTGGTCATTGCATAAATGCTAAATCTGAGGAATCAAGCTTACTAAATCAAGCAAATAACACATCTCAATTTATTGCTAAAGGGTCTGTTAAAAAGAATGACATCTGGGGGACTGCAGAGCACTCTTGCAATAGCACAAACAACATCCATGACTACACAGTAGCAAAACTGTACTTCATGTATAGTGAGTGAAGAGCACCTTTGAATAAAGTCACAGGACATTGAGTTAAATAGCCAAAAATGTTTTCTTCACTCCAGTAATCAATAAAATAGAACAAACACAGTTTGAAGGTTTGACGCATCTACTTCAGGGGTGTACCAGAGACGTGCAGTCAGGGGAGGTAGGTGAGGCAGAGTAATATGAAGAAAAAAAGTTGTCAGCTTCAAGTCTGTCATGAACGGTTCTGAGCTCTGTGAATGGCTTGGACCAATGGCAAAGCGCCATTGGTCCAAGCTGTCCAATAAAAAAAACCAAAAAAAACAATCAGGATATCGATCTCGATGCCTCACCAGTGATGAGCAAGTGAGGGACAGGGAGGCTCCCAGTTATAGCAGATAACTGCTCGACATGCATGAAAAGTTTTATTTTCCCTTTTTTGGTATTTGTAGCGATGGCCATCAATTCTTATTGAGAATAATTGACGTGGATGGGGGCTGCTCAAAGAAAGTTTTTAATGTGTGAGGTGGTTGACAATGTTGTAAATTTTTAGAGGGGGTGCTTTTTGGTGATCGTTTTTGTATTTACAATATATTTATTTATAATAAAGGAAGCCATGTGGCTTGTCTAGTAACTTCTTTGACCACCTCTTCGTCTTTGAGAGGCGGTATTGTTCTAGTAAGTCTTTTTAAGTTACTTACCAAAATAGTGAAATCACTATAGTTCACTGTACTATTTGAGTGGTTGTTTTTATACATATCTTTTTGATAAATTACGCTAACCTTGTTGGCAGTAGTGTAAGTAAAAGATTTTTAAATCTTTACTTATTGGATCCACTGTATATCACTTTTATTAGTATCTTTACATCTTAGAGGCAGCTTGCTGTAGAGGGAGAGCGAAGAGTGTGAAAAACTTTAATAAGGATACTGTATTGGGCAGGGTCCCCATGTTGATGTGGACAAGGGCCTCTTCCCTACAACATTGGCCTGGTGGTTGTGGGGGTCTGCAGGCAGGGGGGCTAATCTGAATCTGAGTGCAACCTTACACCCTTGTAAATGAGTAAGGGGTAGCTGTTACCGCTCTCTAACTTGATGAAAGAAAAAAATACTTGTCAAACCCATATGGTATTTTTATTTACTTTTTTATTGTTTATTTGGTGCATGAGTAGGGGTAACATCTACAACTTACTCATTCACGAGGGGGGCAGCATTTGGGTGCTTCCTTTATGAACAGGGGCACCCAGATTAAAATAAGCCCACCTACCCACAGACTCCCAATACCCCCTTGACCAGGGATGTGGGGAAGAGGCCCTTGTCATCAATCAACATGGGAACTCTGCCCCAAGTTGAGGGCAAGTGGCCCAGTATGATGCAGAGGGGTGCACAATTGTCTCCCCTTTCCTGCTATGCCAGACTGCTGCTCAGATCAAGGGTCAAGTAAAAGATTTTGAGGGGGACCCAATACTTTCACTTTGACATGGGGTTCCCCCTAAAATTCCTGCTAGATCTAAAGAGTCTGGTTGGAAATTCAGGGGACCCCACGCTATTTTTTAAAAATTATTATTCTCACATTTAACAACACATTAGTTCATTCTGAATGACATTCAGATAGATTTTGGATACAATTAAATTTTTGTTTTAAAAATGTGGATACATTCAAACGCATTATCTTTGCCATTCGTAAATTTGGATACATTCAAATTCAGCAATCGAAATGTATCCAAAATTCAGATACATTTCAATTTGGAAATTCAAATGCAGTTAAACAAACATTTGTCAGAATGTCAATAGGGAACTAAACAAAACTTGTCTACCACATATCAGGGGTAGGAAGACTTGGCACTCAAACTGTGGAGAAACTATGAATCCCATGAAGCTATTGACAGCCACAGGCATGAATTCCAGAGGAAGAAGAAAGATAGGGGTTGTAGTTTCAACACAGCAGAAGTGCCAAGACTGCCTACCCATGACATATATTTTATCCAAATGAAAGACAAATAAGGAAAAACTATGGCAACCTAAGTATTAAATAAAAAGGAATACATACTTGTGGACATACTTCTCCCAGATGTGAAGATGGTTGTCAAAGTAGTAAGAGGCTCCTTGGTAGGCCTTATGCTTGAAGATAATGACATGCTTGTGAGTGACATTGATTTTGATGGAGAAGTTGCTGTAGTAGTTGTAGCAGAAGAACATTCATGTTTTTCACAACAGTAGAATCGTATTTTGTAGTCAAAGCACATATTTCTTGGCCCGGGATTATCTTTATTCCTGCATATCAAGCCTGATTCAACACTGCATGTAGCATTTTGGCCTAAGTCTTTAAATGGAATTTTTGAGTAGGCGCTAGCTTCACACGCAACATCCTGAACGTAAGATTTATCACTGCATGCTGAGATTCCTTTCGCTTTCACTATGTCAAAACTCTCTCGATCTCCTGAATCTGCCTTTGATGTTGGATGATTTTCATTATGCCACTCTGTCCATTTGTCAAGGTATGAAGTATAGACTGTGCTACACTTGAGGAGGATATAGGGAATTTTGTAGTAGAGGAGAAAGGTTCTGTAACAGTGGATGCAGTGGAAGTAATTTTAGGTGTTGCAGAAAAATAAGTACTTGTTGTATTTGAAGTTGTAGAAAAAGAACTCTTGGAGTCTCTGTTTGTTGTTTCAGATGAGGTATGAAGTGTAGACTGTGCTACGCTTGAGAAGGATATGGGGAATTTTGGAGTAGAGGAGAAAGGTTCTGTAACAGTGGATACAATGGAATTAATTTTAGTTGTTGCAGAAAAAGAAGTACTTGTTGGATTTGAAGACTGTGCTACACTTGAGGAGGATATGGGGAATTTTGGACTAGAGGAGAAAGGTTCTGTAACAGTGGATACAATGGAATTAATTTTAGTTGTTGCAGAAAAAGAAGTACTTGTTGGATTTGAAGTTGTAGAAATAGAACTCTTAGGGCCTCTGTTTGTTGTTTCCGATGAGGTATGAAGTGTAGACTGTGCTACACTTGAGGTGGATGAACCATATCCTGTTGTAGGTTCTGATGTTGATTTTGATGGAGAAGTAGCTGTAGTAGTTGTAGTAGAAGAACAGTCACGTTTTTCACAACAGTAGAATCGTATCTCGTAGTCAAAGCACATATTTCTTGGCCCGGGATTATCTTTATTCCTGCATATCAAGCCTGATTCAACACTGCATGTAGCATTTTGGCCTAAGTCTTTAAATGGAATTTCTGAGTAGGAGCTAGCTTTACAGGCAACATCCTGAACGTAAGATTTATCACTGCATGCTGAGTTTCCTTTTGCTTTCACTATCTCAATATCCTCTCGATCTCCTGAATCTGCCTTTGATGTTGGATGATTTTCATTATGCCACTCTGTCCAGTTGCAATAACTACAAGATGTTGTGGGTGAAACTGTAGATGTTGGTGAAAGGCTGGATGGATTAGTTCCGAAGCCAGTTGTTAAAGTGCTAGAAGGAGTGCTTGGTTTGGAGGATGATAGGGGGAATTTTGGAGTAGAGGAGAAAGGTTCTGTTGTTGCAGCAAAATAAATACTTGTTGGATTTGAAGTTGTAGAAAAAGAATTCTGAGAGCCTTTGCTTGTTGTTTCAGACAAGGTATGAACTGTAGACTGTGCTACACTTGAGGTGGATGAACCATATCCTGTTGTAGGTTCTGGTGTTGATTTTGAATGAGAAGTAGCTGTAGTAGTTGGTTTGGAGGATGATAGGGGGAATTTTGGAGTAGAGGAGGAAGTTTGTGTAATTGTTGATGCACTTTTAATTGGAGCTGTAGATAATGAGAAATTATGCTGTGGTTGTGTAATCACTGCAGTAGTACATAAATTAGTAAGGGTTACTGTGGTTCCATTGACATCACATGCAATTTGTTTGCAGATTCCGTCTGTATCATTAATGCTTGGAATGATTTCTGAGTAATTGTACATTTTTCCATCATGTTTACAGCGACAAGCTGGCAAAAAAGAAATAGTGATTTAGTACCCACTCCTGTTATCCCTTTTAGTATGTTTTTATAATAAGGTAGACATTCCACTTATTCTATTGCTTGATAAAAGACTGCAGTACTCATACTGAATACTTTGTAGTGCTATATCTGTTTGATAAGTGCAAAAACAAATTGTTGATTTGAGAATATTATTGGAATTTTTGTCAGTTTTATGCATTTTCCTAAAATTTTGATTTGAACTTAATCTGACTCTGTTAACAAAAATCTGCATTGGCAGCTAACAGCAGATATTTTTGGAAATTTCTAATATCTAAGGAAAAGTAAATCTATAATGTTAAACTGGTCACTTATTTTTTTATCTGCAAACTTTGCAACCTGGCTTGTCATATACAGCATGGTGTTGTCTTTATTCACAGGCAGCATTGTTCATATAGAGATAAATTATATGTTTGCTACAATAACCCAGTATTTAGTAACATCTCTACATCCCATGGCAGACAAGTGGATACAATGATGTGTTGCACGTTAAGATGTCTTTTTTTAATGTATGCGTACAATAATGTTTTTTATTCATTGGAAAGACCTACAAATAGTTTAAGGCCTTCCTGATTACAATCTGCTTATTAACATTCTCCAGGATAATGCCCCATGCTGAAGATACTGTACAATAATAAACTTTCTCCCCTTTGAGTGCCAGCAGCAGACAATTCCTGTGACGGCTGCATCTCAATCTTGCCTGTTACTGATCCCCATGAACAAATGAGTTCCTAATCATGTGACTACTATGCAGCTGAATCTGACAACTGGGTCTATGTTAGACATGTGGACTGGCAAAAATGTGTTTTGTTTCATTTTCATTCGGATTTTGTGTTATTAGTTTTTCGGGATTCGGGTCCGAAATTTAATTCGTTTGGGATTAGGATTCGGACTAAATTCATTAGCGGTAGTCTGAAATTTCGTTTGTTGGACAAAATATTGTTGCAGCAAAGTGACAGAAATGTTTTTTTCCTTTTTACAGAGTGCAGAACAGAAAAAAAAAGTGTGAGGTCCCCCCAATTCTTACCAGACCCTTTAGGTCTGGAATGTTAGGAGGGACCCCCCAAGTTAAAACAAAATAAAAAGTGCGTGATCCGAGCAGATGTCTGGCAGGGCAGGAAAGGGGGGTACCTCTTACTCATTTACAAGGGGGGCAGCATCTGGGTGCCCCCTAATTCAAGGGGTACCCTGATGCAAATAAGCCCCCTTGCCCCCAGACCCCCACAACAACTGGGGCAGGGTTGTGGGAAAGAGGCCCTTGTCCCCATCGGCATGTGGACACCCTCCCAATGCTGTGGGCACGTGGCCTAGCAAGGCGCGGGAGGGCGCTCGATTGCCTCCACCTTTCCTGCCCATCCAGGCCAGTGCTCGGATCAAGAGTCTGGTAGGAATGTTAGGGGGACCCCACGTTTTTTCCCCCATTTTTGGGGGCTGGGATTCCCCCTTAAGATCACTACCAGACCTAAAGGGTCTGGTACTGATTTTGGGGAGAACCCCACGCACTCTTCTTGTTTTAACTTGGTGGGGTCCCTCCTAACCAGAAATTTGAATTCGTTTGCATTCCTTATTTCTCTAATTCGGAATTCATATACAACCAAATCTCTGAATTTCCAACATTTCGTCTGAATTTCGATTCTGAATGAAACGAATCGCACATGTCTAGTCTATGTTGTTCACTGATAAACCAGAATGCAAACAGATAGCAAGATGGCAGCAGGGATCTTGTTCTTTACATGTGCTCACTATGTCACTTCATGTAGGCTGGAGAATTTATTTATGAAAATGAAAGCCTTCAACCTGCAAATGAACACTGCCACCTTCAGCCTATTTACTACCATCTATTTAATAATGCAAATGCCACGTGCAATTGCATTATTCATAATAACAAATCAATTTAAAAATAGATGTTTTTTTAATTTGTTCATATTTGTCAGACTATAATAAAAAAAGCTGTGTATTTTCATTAAAAGTGTACTACATAACAAATGTATCAAATAAAAGATATATATATATATATATATAAACAGTGCACATACCTGTGACATCATACTGGCAAGAAATACCTTTCATGGAACACTCACTAAAAAAACAAAAAAAGTTATATGTAATCCAAATAAAGACATGTTTTATGCCAACTGAAGTTAAGCAGACTGAGGAGTCCAATGCTGCAGTCCATTTTGACATTTTCACTTTGACATGGTACATCACACTCCAAATACTTTGCCTAAAGCTTGAGTGTTTTTAGCTATTTGAACTAGATGTCAAGGAGAACTTTGGAGGCAGATGCTATTGACTTTGCAAGGGAATTTTCACTTTACAATAGAATTTTCCTTAGCTTAGTGAATGATGTGAAACTCTGAATTCCATCATCCAATCATGTGCAAGCAAAAATACTTGCAAAGGGAGTTTTTACTGATATCACTAAGCTTAGGAAAATTTCACAGTGAAAATTCCCTTGCAAAGTCAACAGCCCCCTTGCCTTTAGTAAATCAATTCAAAAAGCACCAAATAAAAGGTAAAGAGAAAGAGTCAGGGCAAGGCAAAAAGGCAATTAGCACAGAAGGCAAGAGCATCATATGGGAAAGATAGCTCTGGCGGGTATAAGGGAAACATAGCTGTCACAATTTTGAGGTGCATGTAGCCCACAAAGAATTTCTGTAATTACAGATAGTGGGATTGCAAGTGGTCCTCTCACCACATAACAAAAGTTAGGTTACCAGTTTAGGCAACACCGATATAGCATATTAGATTTTGGCATTACAATGTGGTATTGCTGACATTAACCACCTTCTTTATTTTGTTTTGCTGAGAGTTTATCAAAGACTGCAGGCAGCAGTTGAATAGATGTTGGAGATTAAATATATATATGATTGTGTGTGTGTATTAGTGGACCCAAAAATATTCAGTTAATGGTCAAAATGTTTGTGAATAATCTGCTAACCTTGGACACATTGGATACTGAATTACAAAAACACATACCGTATTTACCGGCGTATAAGACGGGGTTTGAGACCCCAAAAAATCACCCGAAAATCAGGGGTCGTCTTATACGCCGGGTATTCTTCGGTATACTGTATGTAGCTTCGGCTACATACAGTATACCGCGCTGAGCCAATCACGGCAGGCTTTGTATTCTTTTTTTTTTTTAAATCAGATAATTTTTTTTTGAACATTTTCAGACAAAAAACAATCCACACACGTACAAAGTAAAATGTCAAAGCGTTGCAGAAACTTATTGATGTAAAGGATAATACACTTCAAAACGAGACACAAACCAAGTAAAACAAACCAAAAAAATGGTTGCTGAGCCCTAGCTATCTGAGCTAACAACTTGCCAGCCGCATCTCCCTCCGCCCAGAACACCCTCTTAGAGAAAAACAGTTTATGCTGGGACCGTACCGACAACAAAGCAGAGAGGGAACGCTGAGCCCCCTGCCAGGCGCCCCCCGTAGCAACACACGGGTTATCAGTATACTCCCTCTCGGAATCTGTCACCCTCTGACAGGCCTCCTGCATATCCCGTCTAGACCTAGATTTAGCAGAGCAAATGTTTTTAAGCAGGAGACCCCTAACATAGGCTTTCAGGGTATCCCAGACCACCCCCGCAGGCGCAGATGGAATGTTAACCGACAAAAAAATGAAACCTCAGACTCCAGTGAGGAGTGATCTGGGAACAGGGTCAGCCAGTGGGGGTGCAGGCGCCAAGGAAGCATCGAGCGGGGCCTACCCTACGAGACGGGACCCTGTGCGCCCTCTCGACAGCAAACAGCGAAGACAGGTAGTCCTTCCCAAATACCTCAGACAGCCAGTTTTCAATAAAATCAGTTGCATTTGCGCCTTCAGCGCGTTCAGGAATGCCGACAGCCCGTATATTGTTCTGACGCAGTCGATTCTCAATGTCATCAGCTTTCATGGAGTTTGCATTTTCAGCCGTCTTATACGCCGGCAAATACGGTAATTATATTTTTCAGTCTACAAGAGATCTTACCATGAATGACAGTTTTCTTTAGCTGGAACCTTTTCTCCATAGTTATAAAAGTTGCCATGTCCATCATCACAGCCACACTGAAACACACACTTCATAATATCTTCATTTAAATATGGCTTAGATGCAGGACAGTGGGGATAGCAGCCTATGGAGTATTTAGTAAGCAGTAAAAATAATTACCATACATTACATTTTATACATGAAAACAGTCTCAAAATTGTTGGTTATGTGTTTAGATAAACCACTGAGATATTAAGTTTTACTTGCTTAGAAGAACATTACATGTATGTATGCAGTATTGTGCAGAAAACATACAACTTCCTGTGAATCATAGATAAGCATGCACATAGAGACCAGCATTGCACTACAGAGCCATCTACAGCTCAAAAGACATATCTGTACATTAGAATATGCTGTTGCATTTTCAAAACAACTTCTCAACAGCATATGCTTTGCTATATGACATTCTTCTTCTGAAGGAAACTGTGATGATCTTTTGACAATAGCTTGGTAAGTGTATCCGCAGTCATTTCTTCTGATGAGCAATATTGAATGTCGATAATGGCTTGCTCTTAAATGTGTCCCTAAGCAGATGATACTTCACATTGATGTGCTTGGTTTTAGGGTTGACCCTTTCTGATTTCGCAAGCTTTATACATCCCTGGTTATCTTCAAAGATTGGAATGGGGTCTGACATGTCTACACCCATGTCCATTAAAAGCTGACAAGTTCATAATGCTTCTTGACATGTGTGTGTTGCTGCTATGTATTCAGCTTCAGTTGAGGAAAGTGTGACGGTTGCTTGCTTTTGACTAAACCAACGTATGGTTCCTTTTCTGTATTGGATGTAACCACTTGTGGATTTGTGGTCTGTGCAGTCTCTGGACCATTAGCATACGCATATCCATCTAGTTTTGGATTTGACATTGCTGGCAGTTATAGCTTTATCCAAATTGTTCTGTTTAAGTATTGTATTACCCTCTGTTAGGATCGTGGTGTGAGCCCGAAGTGACGAGGAGGACCTCCCTTGCAACCCCGTCTGATGACCACTGGGGTTGAGAACAGTAGGTTCAGGCAGGGGATGCACGAGTGCTGGATGCGGATCTTGAGGCCACAAGGTAGGATAATGCGTCGGCTTTCCCGTTGCATGACCCAGGGCAAAAGGTGATGTGGAGGTGGAACCGCGAGAAGAACAGGGCCCATCGAGCCTGCCTGGGCCTCAGACGTCTCGCCGACTGGAGGTACTCCAGGTTCTTATGGTCTGTATATATCAAAACCGGGTGGGCGGCTCCTTCCAGCAGGTATCGCCATTCCTCTAGAGTTGTTCCGCAGGTTCCGGAAATCCCCCGGATGATGCTGGTCGGTGGTTGGGTCCAAAAGCTGAAAAAGGTGCTGGACTCCGAGGCAGCATCCAGGTGGGTCGGGGCTGGCCAGCCCTTTCCATCCTTCATTCCCTGAGGCGTCGGTCAACCCGTGTGGCTAGGAGGATTAATTCGTCAAGGGCCTCGGGCACTCCAACTCGAACCAGCTCGTTTTTCAAGGGTTCTGACAGACCTAGACGAAACTGGTGACGGAGTGCGGCCTGATTCCATTCGGTGTCTGAGCCCCACCTCTTAAATTCGGCCACGTAGTCTTCCACAGGCCGGCGGCCCTGGCGGAGTGAGACTAGAATGGTCTCAGCAGAAGAGACCCGATGCGGGTCATCGTACAACAGGGCCATGGCGTCCATGAACCCCTTAGAGGAGTCAAGTAGGGGGTCCGCCAGCTCCAGGAGACGATGGGCCCAGGCCTGGGGTTCGTTCAGTAGGAGGGAGATAATGAACCCCACCCTGGTCTGTTCTGTGACAAAGGTGCGGGGTTGAAGTAAGAAGTAGAGCTGGCATGCATTCCGGAATGCACGGAACTTACTCCGTTTGCCAGTAAACCTCTCATGTGCCGGTAACCGGGGTTCCGGGGTTGGGCTCACCACGGCTGCAGCAGGTGGTAATGGAGCGGATACTGCCACCTCGACCGGTGGTGGATTTGGTGCTGCTGGGGCGACCCGGGACATGGACTCCAGCCGGCCCTCCAATTGAAAGTAGCCATCCTGGAGACCCTGAACGGTCTGGGTAAGGGAGGTAATCTGCTGACAAAGCTCCTCCATGGAGACCTCCTTTCGGGCCCACGAGTCTGGCTGGGTGATACTGTTAGGATCGTGGTGTGAGCCCGAAGTGACGAGGAGGACCTCCCTTGCAACCCCGTCTGATGACCACTGGGGTTGAGAACAGTAGGTTCAGGCAGGGGATGCACGAGTGCCGGATGCGGATCTTGAGGCCACAAGGTCTACTTGATGACCTAGCAGAATGGCCGTCGTGCTAGAAGGATACAGCAAAAGGGAGAGTGGGAGACAAGCCGGGTCAAATAACGTGCGGGCAGCAGAGTACCAGGGGTTAACCAGAGAAGGGTCAATGGACAAGCCGGGTCAATAACGTGCGGGCAGCAGAGTACCAGGGGTTAACCAGAGAAGGGTCAATGGACAAGCCAGGTCAATATTTAGGAAGGCACTGGAGACAGGAATCACAATGGGGAAGAGCAGGAGGCAAGGCAAGGCACAAGGGAACAGGCAAAAGCACCACAGAACCCTCCAGTGCTGGCTGAAGATCACCCAGCACTGAATGGGCGTCCTGCGGCGTCTTATATAGCCCGAGGACGTGCTACTGCGCATGCGCCGGCGTGATGACGTCACCGCACCGTGCCGGTGGACGCCCTCTATGTCTGCGTCCCTGCAGAGGGACTCGGCATCTTCCGCGGGCAGGTACCTGACACCCTCTTTACTGCATTTCAGTCACGCTGACAGGGTGCTGTGACTTTCCTAGAGAGTATGCCCGCTGATGCCGCTATGTCTGGTCTTGTTGCAGTGGCCATAAAAAGTAGCTTTCCGATTGATCTGTGGTACATTTCATTGTTGTATAGCACGTTTTCTGCTTCTTTGCTCTATTGGTAGCCTGGTTCCATAGATTTTTTTACTTCTTTTGCATCTTTCATGTGAAATTGTTCCACAATTCCTGCAATTTTCTGACTTTGGTTGAGAAGATAGCTTCTCTATATGGATTCCCAGATAGTGACTGATGTTTCCTAGCTCTTTAAGTTGAAAGATTTGTTTTAGTTTGCAAACTATTTGACTATAGTTCCCTTCTTGTTCAAAACAGGTTATAATGTCATCAACATAAATTAGGATGTATATCCATTTGTCCTCTTGATTCCTAGAATAAAGAATTCTTAGCAGTATATGACAGCTTGCAGGGTGGTATTCTCTTTGTCGCCCGAGTGGATCTTCTAATTTCAGGTTGTTCAGCAGAATTTAACATGGGACTTGACTTATCCACTGTGAGTTCCACCTCTTGTTTTGACTCCTGTGCAGCTTCACTTTGCTCAGCTTCCTTTGTTGGTTCACTGGGCAAATTCACTTCACATCTTCCCAGGATCATTGTTTTTGGTGATGGGTTCTCATAAAAATAAACGCTGAAACTTTTCTTGTCAGTCTTTGGGTGGAGGATTCTATATCCCTTACTTTGTTTAACCCCTTCGTGATGGGAGACGTACACTGTACGTCCCGCCACAAAGGGACCAAATGACTCGTCACGTACACTGTACGTGACAAGTTATTTGCTGCACTAGAAGGCTGGTAACCGCTGAGAATCAGCGGTTACCATTCATTAATGGATGCCTAACTATAGAGGCATCCATTAATGAAAGGGTTAACCTTTTTCAGACACCCGATACCTGAAGATAGGGTGTCTGAGAGTCAAAGCAGAGCGGGCACACATGCCGGCTTTTGCCGGCATTCTGACAGCTCGTATAGATCGAGAGATATCTCTCTCAAGCTATACTGGCTTTTTTTTTTCTTTCACTTTCAGGAATAGATACATAATGTATCTATTCCTGAAAGAAGAATGTTTCAGTTTTCTGATGGTTGTTGCAACCATCAGAAAACCTTTAGTGACAGCTGAATCCTGAACTGCTGCAGGATCAGTGTCACTAACTTATTATTGGCTGTTCTGAATAATAACCAAAAATTTATTCATTTATCAAGCAGTAATAGTTACATTAATACATATGTCACAATGACTGCTTGATATAATTAAATAAATAAAATAAAAATTTTAAGTTTAAAAAAAGTGAAAAGGGTAAAAAAAAAAAAAAATTGTGAAAAGTGTAAAAACAAAAACATAAGTGTAAAAAAATAAAGGACAAATAAATGAATGTATTTATTGCATTTTTTTAGCTGTGCTGGTTTTGTAAAAAAAATACTACAAATCAAAACTGGAAAAAAAGTGGGGTTTTTTAAAGTTTTTTTCCTCTTTTGTTACATTTTATTTGTCCTAAGTGAGGCGTTAGACACACATATGTGATATAAATATATAGCCCTATCTGTCCTCTAAAAAAACAATATATAATATGTGTGGGTGCACTTTGTAAGAAAGTATATTACTGACGTGGAAGAATCACACAGCAAAAATGTAAAAAGTGTGTCAGTCATTTACGCACAGAAACTAAAAACAAGCTCAGTCATGAAGGGGTTAATATAGCCCATCAGAATACCTTAATGGCTTTGTTCTTCAATTTGGATCACTTCTTGTTGGGAATATATGTGTAAGTTTTACATCCAAACACACTAATGCTAGGCTTCAATCTATTCCACATTTCAAATGGGGTGCTTTCAACTGCTTTTAATGGTAGTCTGTTCTGTAGGTATGTTGCAGTCATGACTGCATCTTCACAGCAATTCTTAGGTAGGTTGGCATCTGGCAGCATGCATCTGGCCATTTCTCCATTCTGCTACACCGATTTTTCCGTTCTACGACACCATTTTGTTCAGCAGTGTATAGCGTGGTGGTCTGGTGTACTATACCCTGTTTCTTCAGATATAATTCCACTTCCTTACTGATGTATTTCCCTCTGTTGTCAGTGCATAAAATTCCTGGTTTCCATTGGAATTTGTTGCTGGATATGGCTACAAATTCTTGAAGTTTTTCTGATATGTGTGCTTCATCAAATAAGTTGTTGTGTAAAATGGCAAAGTCATCAATAAGAGTCAGTAGATATCTGTTAACGCCTGATGTGGGAGTTTTCATTGGTCCGCACATGTCACTGTGTATGAGCCCAATGGGGTGGGTGGTCTTTCTTTGGGTGGCCCGTGGACGTGGGGTACATGTGGCCTTTGCTTCCATAAGGCATTTGCATGTCATGAGCATTCAACAGGGCAGTACAGTTGTATCTTCTGATAAGCTTCTCTTTATGATATCCTTTATGGCTTTTTGGGTTTCAGTGCCCTAGTTGTGTGTGCCATAGATGGATGCATTTGTTGTGTGGATTATGAGTGGCTGTCTTGACTTGCTCGTCTGCGGTGATGAGTCTGTACAGGTGTTCATCCAATTTTCTTTCGTGGGGATTTGCTTATTGTTTCAAATTGTACATTCATCACCTTTGAATTGAACTGTGAGACCATTATTAGCAAGGATTTTCACTGATAGAAGGCTTTCTTCTAGGTCTGGGATATAGAGTACATTTTTCACAAGGATAATTTGCTTGTGCCCTGACGATGTGATGCAGTTCAAGAATTCTTGATCGTTCTGCAGTAATACTTTTTCTGTTTGCTAGGAAAACTTTGTCATTTGCACTAAAATACATTGATGTAAAAAAGGTCTCATCACTAGCCATGTGGCTTGTTGCCTGAGTCAATACACCAACCACGTGGTATACTGTTCTGAGTCACTGAGCGCTGCATGATGTGCCTGCAGTTTCCTTTGTGGCTGCCTTAGCTCTTTGTCTTGTAGGTGCCTCTCACTTTCGCTGCTCAGCTATCCAGATTAAATAGTCCTTTTTCTGGTGGCCATTCTTTTTACAGTGAAAACACGTTCTGCATTCTTTGTTTTGCTTTGCACTCTCATGTACTTTAAGGTCTTTCTCATTTTTTTTAATTGTGCATATTTTCTTTTCTTCTTTCATATTCATCGATTCATTTTTCTTTGGTGTATTCTAGTGTTAGTTCCTGCTCAGGTCTGGTTTCTAAAGCATTAATAAGAGCACTATATGACTCTGGAAGGCTGAATAGCAGTATTGCCACCATGTGGTTATCTTTAATTTCCTTTCTAATTGCACGTAGCTGTTCTATCTTTTCCAGCATGACATTCACACGTTCACGCATTTACTGGCCCCATCTTATATAGCTTGTTATAGCTTATTACAGCCTCATCTTATATAGCTTGCTTAGCAGATATAGTTTACTGTTTAGGTTTGAATGCTCATGCAGCTTTTGTAGTGCAGTGCACATACCCTCAGCTGTATTCTCTAATCTTATGTGGATGAGTTGGTCATCTTCCACTAGAGAAATGACTGACTTGCAGTGTTCTGTTTAGTGCCTGGGCCCATACGTTTTACTTGCTTAGAAGAACATTACATGTATGTATACAGCATTGTGCAGAAAACATAGAACTTCCTGTCTATCATAGATAAGCATGCAGATACAGACAAGCATTGCACTACAGCGCCATCTACAGCTCAAACGACTTTCAGTATCAGGACATTAGAATATGCTGTTGCATTTCCAACAAAAATCACAGAACCACTGTCACTAAGTTGCAAACATTTAACTGTTTAGGAAAGCCATCTTACCTTAAGAGATACAAAGGTAATCCTAAAGTAGATCTTATGACTGCAAATGTGAAGTGACTGACATCAGCTTATTAGTTCTATGAGCTACTCCCTTAATTCTGCTTCATTTTGTATGCAGTAGTGGTACCCTTGATGAGGGGCTGTAGGAAATAAGACTTTCCATGTGTTGCTATCTATGGGGTTCAGCTTTACAGATATATGTTTTCTAAAGAATTTAAAAAAATGCCTACTCTTCATACAAATAAATAGATTTTGCTGTTTTACCTTCAAGACCTGACAGTTCATATAGACACTCTCCTTTGGGATTCCTGCAGGTCTTCATACACTTGTCACCACAAGGTTTGTAGTGCCATGCACATTCTCCAACATCATTGTAATAATCACAGAACATCGCTGGAATTGCAAATACAAATAAGGTTTATTATTTCAAACTGCATATAACTATTAATAAGCAAAAAGATGCTCAGTATGATTGTAATTCTTAATAAGTGCGATCAATAATAATAAGGACTAAGTCAGTTAAAGTGTTTATTAGACAACATAAAAAAAACCCAATGCAGTAATTATCTGCAGTAAACGCACATTTACCTGTGTATTATCCCTTTAAAGACCAAGTACATAAAAATACTAATAAAGATGCACTGTATTTCTTTATACCCATATTTATTCAAAGTACTAAAATGAAATGAATAGGTTGTGCCAAACAAATTGACAAACATTGTAAAACAGTATCCACATCCAGGTAATTACAAACAATATCAGTGTATCCGCCACTGATATAACACATATAATGACTCAATGTCCCACATTCATGTGAAAAAATCCATCCTATCTTATAAGTTTGGTTTATTCACAAATAGGCAACAACACATGATCCTATGCTCAAAATCCATGTATCACAAAAAACAAAACAAAAAGAAAAACACCACAGCTCTACTCCTGAGGAAGTTGAATGACAAAATGTGTCGAATGGTTAGAGTCCTTGTGACATCATCACGCAGACCATGAAAGAGGGTGATGCTTATTTGATTCAAGGAGTTTAAGAATTGTTGGGTATATTGGCACCAGATTTCATATGCTTATGGAGCACAGGAATATGCAAGTGGATTTATTTTTGTCTTTGGTTTTGAATAAAGTTTGTTGGTTACATTTACATTATGGGAGTCTTTACCTCTTAACCTGCTTGGAGGGTCCAAGGAAGGAAACAGAAGGGAAGTGGTCACAAGCCAGAGGAATTATCTAAATACTTTTTTTTAGTTTCAAAAGATTTTTATTTTTTCAAAATATAAAGCAATTGGTGCACGCACACAAAGTGTGCATGTGTGGATAATGGCACAGGCATTGACATTAGTGTATAACAAAGAATATGCTCATGAAACACGGCAATCGATAACGATCGCCTAATCTATGTTTAGAGAAGGTAAGAGCCCATTCTATCAGGGGTCCTGACAGAGATGTCAGAAGCAAACACATAATAGGAAGAAAGAGTAAAAAGTGAGAAAAAAGAGGAGGGGGGTACGAGATC
>NW_017307060.1:714547-747635 GCF_000935625.1 Nanorana parkeri | reverse complement strand
GGGGAGTCGTGATTAGAATAAATGTGTTTAAAGGGTGTTAAAGGGCGTTAAAGGGTCAGTAAGCGGGCATTAAAGGTTGGTGGGAGGAAGTGTTTCATCCAGGGTTCCCATATCTTTTCAAACTTCGGCATTTGGTCAGTTAGGCGTGCAGAGAGTTTTTCGTTGGAGAAAATCCAGTGGGTTCTATTTTTGTAGGTTTGGAAGGAAATCTTATTATTTAAATACTTAAAGCGGACCTTTACCCCTTTGGCTAAAAGTCACATCAGCATGCAGCTCTACATGCTGATATGAAATTGTCTTAAATTCATTAGTTAGTATAGCATAGACACTGGAGTTACATCGTGTCACTGCCGATTAGGTGTGCCTAGGAAATAAAATAAGCCGATCTAACTATAGGACTCGGGGACAGGGATACGACATCTGAATTTTATACCACAATTACTAGACGCAATGTAGAGCATGTGCTTGTTTGTTTTGTTTTATTGTTTTTGTTCTCAAGCTTGCTTATGTTTGTGTTTACGTTTTCTTTATGGCATTCACCCGGGCTATCGCCCTTATCATTATATCACATCTAGGTTTCTTGTACAAAGCCTCACTGGCTAGTCATACCTTGATTTATGCAATACTTTTATATATGGCTGTTTCATACCTTTTGTATCACCTAGATATCGATGTACTGCCTACACTAGTTGTTATCTGACTATGCGGAATAAGCAACGCTGTAACATGATACTTCTTCTGTTTTTCATTGACAAAACCAATAAAAATGTTTTTCAAAAAAAAAAAAATTCATTAGTTAAACAAACATATTCTCATTTTACTTACAATTTCTTGTTTTCTACGACCGATTCTCTTTGGTAAATGTGATGTAATGTGCTCAAGTGTTGCATCCTGGGAAGGTTACATCAGCAGGCATTGCCGTGAAATCTAATCTGTAATCTCTTGAGATCATAGGGAGAGACATTTTCCTCCCCTGAGATGATGTGCATTGTCACACATCCTACTCACATGTGCCAGAGTTCCAGGAAGTATCGAGAGATGGATTAATCTGCCCATAGTAAAAATGACCACTACGAGAAGAGTGGAGAGGAACAGAAAAAGGTATGCAAAGAATAAAAAGCCTGCAATTATCTACAAGTATCTGTTTGTAGATTGTCATCACTAAACATTTCCAAAGGTGTATTTGTTGCTATTTTGAAGATATGAATAAAATTCCTCTTTAAGTTGGTCAACAGCTTTTGGTAAGTGCATAAGGTTTAGGGAAAAACGTGTGTTTTGTTCTGTTTTTTCCAATACTTCCAAGATTGGATAGTTCATTTTCACTGGATTTGATCACATAGATGTGGGAGATTGGGTTACTTTAAACACAAAGTGTACATCTCACCACTATCATGTGTCTTTGTGTATTCTTCTTTTCCTCTGCTTTGTCTTTAATGTAATTATGTGGGCTGTTTATTAGATACAGGTGCTCCTAAGTGTTTCTCCCCGCCCTGTGTGGCGTCCTATTTTAGTTGGGCTGGTGTTAGATCACAACCAGCTATGACTAAGGGTGAGTAAGGCAGAAACGCGTGAGAGGTTGTTCTCTGTATTGATGCATGTGGAATAAAGTTTGAATTTCTTTGGAAGATCATCGTGTGCTGGCTCTACAGTTATTATATATGTGTTAAATCAGGTTACACCGATATTGTTTGTACTCACCTGGATGTGGACACTGTTTTACAATGTTAATCATTTTGGGTACAATGTATATATATTATTTTAGTGTTTGAAATTAATACTTGATAAAGGTTATAGAAACACAGTGAAACTTTATCAATACTGTCTTGACTGTCTTTGTTAATTCAGAACAGCAGTTGGGGTGAAAAGTTCTTTAAGCTCAGGACTAAAAAAGGTTTTATAAAGTACAGAAAAAATACCGGTTGATGTGCCAAAAATGACTTCAGATCTTAGGTTCTGTTCTGGGCTGACATCAAACAACATTTCCTGTCAGCTCCATGGCAGCACACTCATGGGTTAATTCCTCCTTCCTCCTACCAATCAGGACCATAACTCATACATTTTATGAGATAGCTCCGACCTACCGTTCCTCTTTTTTCCTCCTTTCACAGGATTGCATTGAGCAGTATGCTTACCTTGTGAGGGTAAACCCCTTGATGTCCGTTTCGGCACAATACCGTTTGGGGTGAGGTCCCTTTAAGCCTGCCTAAAGGATTAGGAGCAGGGAGCCCTGCTACTGGTCCTCGGGGCAGTCTCATACAGTGGGGCTCACAGGGGAGCCAGCAATGTTAAGGAGGAGTTGGTCCTGCAGCCGCATCTCAGTGACATGTGTGTGGAAGGCACGCTGTGCATTCCATGTGAGCGGCGTCACTTCCTGCCGCTGGAATGCATGGAGCCTGGAGTAGTGACCGTACTATGGTGCATGTGCGGTTCAAGCCAATCAGGGCTCTCAATTGACAAATCAGCCATGGTCTATGCTGCTGTGTTGTGTGGTGCAGCCCTTCAGAGGCTATTGAATTGCGGAACATCTTCAGGCTTGAATTCCTGCTTTCAGATGGGTCTTCTTAAAGGGATACTTGGTTATGTGTTTTTTTTTTTCTTCTGAAAAAATTCCATTGAGCAGTACCAAGAAGGAGATCCTGTAGAGAATGTATTGGTTAAGGGGGCCCTGTTGGCGGTTCCTCACCAAGAACATTTCTCCGGCTTGTATTTGCCTCTCTTCCTAGTACAAAGGAGAACTGAAGACTGGAGGCCAGTGATAGAATTGAAATGCCTGAAAAGATATATAAAGAAGGAACATTCCTGGATGGAGTCTTTACAAACAATCTTGAAAGTTATTTAGCCAGCAGACTGGCTTCTCTCCATCAATTTAAAAGACACCCATTTCCATATTCCAATACAGCCATCTTTCATAGGTTCCTTCATTTTTCTTCTGCTCAACTGCATTTCCAATTTGTCTGCCTACCTTTTGGACTTAAAACACCCCCCAGGGTCTTCACTAAAGTTCTTCTAGCTCTTGTCACCATGCTTGAAGAGAGAGAGGGGTGCACATTTAGCATTATCTCTACAACATTCTACTCTTACATCAAAGTCGGGATACGTTACAGGTCCATCTTGCATTAGTAGTCTCGACTCTGGAGCAATTTGGATGTCTGATCAATCAAGGGAAGAGTCGTCTCACACCGACACAAGATGTAGGGTATTTAGGGGCCAGGATAAATAAAATTACCAAAAAATATTCTGGTCATTCAGCAGCATTTGTCAGCAGCTATGTTGGTAGAATCCCTCTCAGCCAATCAATGGCTGCAGATTGTGGGCACTATTGTGGCCACAGTTCCCATGGTCAAATGGGCTCAATGGAGATCTCGCCCATTTCATAGTGGTTTTCTGATGCAATGGAAGATGGGAAACCTCGATCAGTTAATTCATATCACGTCTCCAATGAAGGACAGTATCAGGTGACGGCTCCATGAACAGAACCTTCTACATTGCCATTCTCTCCTGCCAATATCTTGGACAGTAATCCAGACAGATGCTAGTGAAAGAGGTTGGGGGGGGCAGTTGCTTAGGTCACGTAGCTCAAGGTCACTGGTCCTTTCTCGCAAAAGGAATGGACTGAGAACAATCCAACCTTCCCCATCTCTCAGCAGTGTATGTTCCAGGTCATCTCAGTTTCCAGGCAGATTATGTATGGAGTGTTCAGCTGGAAAACAACGAGTGGTGCCTCTTACCATGATTTTTTAAAGCCTAACAGATTGAGCACTTTGTCTTCAAGTAGATCTCTTTGCATCCCCAGTCAATTTCAAACTGAGGATGTTCTACTCAAGACTTCCCTGCCCACAAGTGGTGGTTTTGGATTCCCTAATAGCAGAGTTGCCATTTCAGACAGCATATTCCTTTTCGCCGGTGTCACTTATTCTCAGCTTTCTGAGTAGACTTTAGACATTTTGCTGTTTGTTCAGACATAGAAAGTGACAATTCTTGCAGTCATTCCCAATTGCTCCAAGAGACCTTGGTACCCCATTCTCCACCAGTAGACCATAGGGCCACCCATTCTACTGCCACATTTGCGTAACCTTCTTGTGCAGGGCCTAATTCTTTATCCTGCCTTCGGCAGTCAAGAAAGCTCCCAAGGTGTCGAGTAGACTCATCTTGTCATGGGTGGTAAAAACTATAGCTCTGATCTATAAATACAAAGGATTGGCTGTTCCTGATGGGATATAATCTCACTGGAGTGTCTCAACATTCTGGGCTGTGGCAAGTCGGGTGTCTATGGACATGATTTGTAAAGCAGCCATGTGGTCCTCTGTACATACCATTCATGTCCCATTACTGTGTAGATCCAGCTGTCTTAAATACTGTTGAGTTTGGGTGCAGGGTCATTTCTTCTGCTTCCGGGTAGGATTAAAGTTTGGTTTCAGCATTCCCTCCCTGGTAGTAGTGAGTTATTTTCCATGAGTGTGCTGACATGGAGCTGACAGGAAAACCGGAAAATAGTTTTTCATACTTACCGCAATTTTTCTTTCCTGTCTAGCTCCATGGCAGCACAGTTCCCACCTGTCTAGTCAGCTAGTTACGTAATGGCGGGTCAGAGCAATCTCAGGAAATTTATGAGTTATGGTTCTGATTGGTCAGAGGAGGGAAGGAATAACCCATGAGTGTGTTGCCATGCAGCTATACAAGATAGGAAAATTGTGGTAAAATTAAAAACTATTTTTTTTTTGTGGACTAAGTGTTGGCATCTCTGCCCATTTGTCTTTCGCTAAAACTACTTAATCCCTCCTGGTCTCTTCACCTATACAAAATAAACTTTTTAATATTCTTTAAAAATACCTTGGAGGGCTGTGAAGCCTCTTTGCGATGATACAGCAAATGTGCAAATTATATATAAATATTATCAGGCAAAGTCTGACATCTGGCCTAAAAAAGGCTGATGTACAGCTGTAAGGAATTTGACGATCAGGCTTTATTCTTTCTTAAAGCCTTACTCCAGTTTGGGCATAAAAAACAAGCATAAGTCCCTGGCATGTTTTTAAAAGAAATCAGTTTTGCCTGCTATAGTCACCTACTCTTTAACGTTGTCTCCTGCAGACTTACCAGCTCAGTGATGCTATATTCCTTCACCTTTTGGTTGAATGACACCTAGCACCGTACACCCAGTGCTGAACCCTAACATGCATCTATATCTCTGTATCAAAAACATAAAATTAAACACTATACTATTTTCAGAAGATCGTTGGAAACTGAGCTGAGGTAACTATGTTCTGATCAGAACATTTTTCTGAATTGGAATTGTTTTGAATTATATTTTAATACCACCCCTTCAGTGAACAGTTGAGATCATTCTTCCACAACATTCAGTAAATGTAAAACACAACACTATATGGTGACACTTACGACATATTGTTGGCGTTCTCCATCTTATGCACACTCCATTCTCACTACAGGCCTGAGCATACGCTGCAACTGCAGTACAGAAGCATTCACAATCTCCGCCAGCATCACAAGAACATGAGTCACTGATGCAAGAGTCATAATAAATGGTGGGGTCCACCTGGGTGTAGAAATACACATGTAATATGTAATTGTTCAAATAATGTAGGATTCTATTATCTGTAATGCAAAATGATTAGAGGGCTATACAAATGTCTTGAGTATACAAGAGTCCATCTGGGTGTAGAAATACACATGTATTATGTGATTTTTCAATTAATGTAAGATCCTATTATCTGGAATGCAAAAGAATAAGAGGGCTATACAAAGGACTTGAGTGTACAAGAGTTTAGCATGCATCAGCCACCTTTGTGCTCCACTTGAGAAGACCCTAATTCTAAAGTTCAACATTTTTGTTCTGTACCTGAGTGCTTTACAAATACTACAAAAATCTATGGGTGTGACATGTACTATGGGCCAAGTGAAATGAAGCAAAACAGGCCCAGATGAACATGTAATAGTAGGGCCCAGATGAACATATTATGGAAGTATCGTAATTTAGAAAGCATGGTAAGCAAAACCATCAACGGCTCTTTGGCAGACCTCATGGGAATGTTTTTTCACAGTCGCTAATGTTTTTTTCTCTTGAATGAGCACTGACTTCAAGATTTCTGCCCCTAGTGCTCGTGTATTTTTTGAAAATTACATAATTCATGCCATTGCTGCATTTATCAGGACTGTTTCTACAACTGGGAAAAGTGACAATCTTAGGTGGTGTCCTGTAGGTGCAGTATGACAAAGTTCTCTCATAGTTAAAAGTTCCCTTAGATGCCTTCTACTTCAGTTGACACTAAGGAAACAACACTGTATAGTTTTCCAGTGCCCATAGTATAAGAAAAGGCTATAAGAGAGGCAGGATGGGACATAAACATTGTTTAGGACCGAGTGTCAGTAATGAAATTTTAGTTCTCACATGTCATAAATCAATCTTTAAAAGAAAAACAAATGTATATACTGTAGATATCTATATATAGAGTATATTATTTATATATAGATAGATAGATAGATAGATAGATAGATAGATAGATAGATAGATAGATAGATATCTATAGCTATAGATCTATAGATATAGATATATCTATATAATATGTATATATTACAGGTCAAATGTTTTAGGGCACTCCCATTTTTCCAGTTTTTTTTGGAATATAAGCAGTTCATGTCCAGTGAATACCTGAAATAGTACAAAGGTAAGCAGTTTATGTTAACAAAAACTGTAAAATAATGTACATTTCCCATATAAAAAGGTATTTTTCAGGGAAGAAGTAATGGGTTAACACCTCACAGTTGTTCTTCAGCAATGTAAGTAAATTAAGCCTTAAAAGTTTATGCTAACAATTCCTACAGGTGTCCCAACATTTTGCTGAAAACTCACAAGCCCTCTGTCTGTATAAAAGCAGTATTGGAACAGACTGTGTTACTACACCTTCTTAAGCAATATTTGGACAGTATTGTATTGCAGGAAGTAGTATACTGCTTTCTCCTGGTATTATTAGAATATAATGTTTGTTTTCTTTTAACTTGTTTTAATACTAAAGGATTACATATATGGCCAACATGTTATAAAAGAGTTAGCAATTTAAAAAAATATTAAGTAATTTACCTGAGAGTGACAAGGTTGAAAGACATTGCTGGTTATAATTGCACATTGCTTTGTTGCCCAGGCTTTCCTATATGGGTTTATGGAGCAAGGTTTTCTTACATCATGCACATCCGGGCACTTTGGGTCTGTTTTCCAGCTATTGTAAAATTCCATCAAGTTCTCCACTACTGAATGACTCCTTGTAGTGAAATCATTCTTTGCATTACCATCATAGTTTCCACAGATGCCACATACCTTCCCCTATATTTTGAGACAAGAATAGGAAAACAAAATTGAATTAGGAAGTAGGGCACTCTTATACATAGGTTGATAAATCTGGTAAATCACTTTGTAATTTTGCCCACAGTTGGCATCACAGGGTCAATGTCATTCCTACCGTTAATTCCATCCTAGGCCCCCCAGTCACGCCATTTCCATCAATCTTTACTGTACACATGAAATTAAGCAATTTCTTAACATGACTGGCCATTGCCACCTGGTTGCAACTCACACTCTGATCTGCTGCCTCTGTGTTGCTAGGTAGTGATGTTGGTAATATCAGAGGTAAGTGTCAACTTCAGACCATCTGAGCTCCTTATACCATCAGTACCCTCTGGAGCCCCAAAAAACCCCAAATTGTGCAGGTATGTCCTGGAAACTAATGTAAGAGGTGCTGCTGATCTGTCTGGCTGTGTGGGCCAGGCATCCAGGGAGTAAGAGACACATGGCAGTGTGCAGCCATCTTCTTCAGAAAGTGAACAAAGAAAAGCTCAACAAAGCTAAATAATTGACTCACTGAAATAATTAAAAAAAAACATATGCTGGACTGGTAATTAAATTTGCTAGTAAGGGTGGATGAACATCTTGTTTAGCAAGTAAACCAGAATAGCTTAAATGAATCTGAAGAATGGATGGACTAAAAATTAAAACACTTTATCCTGGGGCACATGGGTTCAGTCACTCACTTCTGGACTGGATTGGTAATACTGTTTTCTGGGATTTAGATGGGCAACACATCTTATTTAGCAACTGATCCAGAAAAGCCTGATCTAATCCGGATAACTGACTGACTAAAAATGAAAGCACTATATCCCAGGGTACAGTAAGGCCTCATTCACAACCTCATAGTTCGAGCCGAAGTGTGACAATGAAACTGTCACACGTCAGCTCAATAGATCGGGAAGTGAGCGAACACATACCGTCACATATGGGGCAACCAGCACGGGAATGTTGCGAAAGTTGGAAAGATGTTATTTCTGGTGCAACTGTCGAGGTAGTTTTGAGAAAACCTCGTATTATTTGTATTGAATATCTTGGTAAGTTGTGGTTTTACCCGACATGGGTTGTCCGCAATAACAGAATAAAAACATTTGTTTAATAAAAAAAAAAGACCCCACACAGCCCTGGTGAGACCCTGCACATCCCTGGTGAGATTCCGCAGCAGCCCTGGTGAGACCCACAGAGCCCCCCTGAGATCTCGCACCCTCCTGAGATCCTCCACAGCCCACCTGAAACCCTGCACAGCCCTACTGATATCCTCTGTTGGAGACATCAGGCCATCACCCCGGAGCAGCACAGAGTATGTATCTTCATATTATTCTGCATTGCTGTGTAATGTATTGCTTGGATTTGTAGTCCTCTATAGCCGTTTGCTATTCGGCATTACTATATAATGTATTACTGGGATTTGTAGTCCTCCATAGCTGATGGTCAGGTGCATCCCTAATATTTACTAACTTGGGACCCAAAGTTAGCAGCCAGTGTGTGACAGCTGCAATGTCCCATGCTGGCTCTAAGTATTAAGAAGGGTATATTTTACTCTCCCAATGCTTTTCTTTAAGATCTTGTATTGGACAGGAATTCTGGAATGCCTCATTTTACTGAACACACAAAGGGATATAAGCAAAAATATAGTTTATGATGGCTTCCTTAATAAACTTGCTAACTCTTCTTTTGTGTGGGCAATTTGCAATAGCCAATAGCAGGCTAGCTATTGCTCCTCATTGTTTACATTCTGCTGCCAACCATGGATTCTAGCCAATGGCCGGCAGCAAGATGTAAACAAATAATTTCTATAGCAACTAAATAAATTTGGTTGCTAATGACATTTTTTAGTGTGCACTAAGCATCCAACAATTTTTTAGTGTGCATCAAGCCACTGGCTTGCTTGAATGCTGGATAATGGGGAGTTTACTGTAAATTGATAGAAAATAAAAAAAGGATAGATGTATAGTCTTCAAGGAGGGCCGCACCTATGATGCATCTGGCGTGACCAGTGTGCTGTGACTGGTTAAGGCAATTTTTCACCCGTATGGATCCACATTTGGAAATCCAGCTCTTCTGATGGACAGTTGGTGAACTGCGCTAAGTATGTATTTATACCTATTTGATGTTTATCAAGTGGATATGTGATTCCTCAGGTACTTGAATCATAATTCATGCATAAATAGAGGATTAAAGGATTCAATGTGTGGTTGAATGAAAGAGGGGATGATGGACTTTGAACTGTGTTATTAACCCCTTGGATGACTTTTTCAAAACAGCAAAGCACAATTTTGAAACACCTGCCAATGTTCTATGACTAGGAGAAACTGGAATATGGTGAATGTACAGCATATGGAGTGATATAACTGTGACAAGCATTTTACTGCAATGTGTGGGGCATATGACTCCCATTTCCAGGAGGTTCAACCAAGATTAACCCTATGTACTATATTTTGCTGGATGGATTTTATTGGACATTACCTGGCAGATATCCCTTATTTTCCAAAATGAACTGTTAGACATATAAGAAATCTGGGTTGGTGTTCTAATACAACCATCCTCCCCTTTCTGAAGACTATGCAGCTATCTCTTTCTTCTTTTGATAAGGAACATATGCTTCATGTGATTTGTTCTTAAATTGATAAGTGAATGCGTTTATAAACAGGATTGTTACACATGTTTAGAGAGAGATAGACTATTGAAGCAGCTGGGTTTCTTCCAAATAGGAAGAGAGTACATCTTTATGTGATTAAAAATATCAGAGTTGGATGTTACTTGATATCTGAAATAAAAGACAATTAAATTCAGGTTGATTTGGGTATAGGAGGTGAAAAAACTTTTTATGAGCAACCACCTTTTTTTAAAAATATATTGGGAGAATTTATCAAAACTGGAGCAGACACAATAAGGAGCAGCTGTGCATGGCAACCAATCAGCGTCTCTTTTTCATTTTCAAAGATTAACTAAACAAACTGAAGAGAGAAGCTTATTGGTTGCCATGCACATCTGCTCCAGATTTTGTCTGCTCCAGTTTTGATAAATTATTATTATTATACAGGAGTTATATAGTGCCACAAATTTGTGCAGCATTTTACAATACAAGGAATACAATCACAATACAATTCAAGACAAGATGGCAAGGAGAGCCCTGCCCATGAGGGCTTACAATCTAAAAATCCCCCCCTCCCCTCCTTTTTTATGCACATTGATTGGAATAAATAAAAGACTTCTGAGACTACACAAACCGCTTATTGTGGTGAATAGTAATAATTTTTTTTAATAAGAGTATTCAATAAGGTCTGTTGAGTCCAAAATACACGGGGCATTGTGGATGTAAACAAATGCCCATCTTTTTACATTGTTGGACATTAATTGGGCATCAGTGTGGATCTGTCTGAAAAACTGACAGACCAATCCAGACAGAACGTGAGCATGAAAGGGGCCTAATAGCTTAGAATCACTCTCTGTGTCTTTACATTAGTGAACTGGCAGCCCGCCAAGATGATGCCCTCATAAAAAAATAGAATAATCTGTTGTGAACTTTGAAAAATAGTTTATCCTCAAGTATTATAGCTATAGAGGTGAATGAGGGCTTGTTTTAGAGTGATATTACTGTTTGTTCAGAAAAAGTAAAAACTTTGACTCCTGTCCACTCTGATTAACAGGGGATCTGTGCACAGATTCTCTGCTAATTGGAGCAATATGAAATGGATGCCAGTTGCCTGCTATATGCTGAGAGCGCAGAGCCGTGCCGCAGCCGGGACGGATCCCGACAATACTGTCGAGATCCACCCCGCTGACTGATTGACAGCTGGCTCTGCCTCTCTAGAAGCAAAGCCAGCTGTGCCCGCTTCCTCCCCGTCCGTTTCTCCAGTCAGCACTAGAGAAATTGAGAGGGGAGGGGGGGAATCCTTGTGGGGAGTGGTGACTGACAGTCACCATTCTCTGCAGGGAGAGGATCAGGAAGTCAGCGATCGGTGGTATGTGTTTGCTGACTTCCCAATTAATAGAGCCAACCTGTGACAGCTTCAGTGTCAAAGGTCAGCTTGAATAATGGGGATGAGTGTTTTTCACTCACCCCATAATTCTCTTTTAGCCTTCAGATAGAGAGAGGGTTTATTACTGTCAGAACTGAAAAAATGTGTGAACAAATTTACAGGAACTGGTTCTGTCTTACTCAGTAGACTGTTTCATATAAGGTCCAAAATGCACAAAATATAATATAAATGTATATATCTATTAGATAAGAAGGGGCTGAAGAGATTATTACTGCTGAGACATATCTACTGGCCAGGGGGATAGGTGAGCAAAGAAGCTGAAGACAACTGGCACAAAGGCAGTTGAGGCCCTTAAGTCTTATTAAAGATTCCATCCTAGTGTGAAGACGACACAGTAACCTCTAGAGGCTCTGACATCTTATTAGATCCTGTAGTCTAGTGTGAAGAAGACAGAGGAGCATTCAAAGCTAAGTTTACCTTTTAGACCATGTTTTATGTTACAACCATAGAAACATGGTCACATTGGCACCCCACCCAAAGAGCCACATAATCTACTCACTTTAATAAACAGGAATTCTACATAACCCTGGGATAGTAATTGTAAAAACTTCTCAATTGGCCACTTAGCTACAAGACCTGGCTGAGTGGAGGCACAGCCAAAGGGTTCTTAAACAAACAGTTCCATGCTTTCAAATAGTGGAGGTTTAGTTATTTGTGTTACCAAACAGGTGGCACAGCATAACAGTTAAATCAAAATTAATTGATTACCTTAACGTCAGAGCTAAGTTTTATCTGGATGGCAGCCTTGGTGTCCCACATGAAAAAGTGCCCATTATTGGTCTTTAAAATGAGGTAGAGTCCTCTACGAATAATTTCATACTGAACTCTGTTCTTTTCTTCTCTCTTTACAAGCTCAATCTTCTCATTGTCAAGACGAAGTTCTTCCCCCTGACAGATACAAAAATTTTACATATCCAAACAGTCCATTACATACAGTTATAAAATTGCAAGTGGATGAGGACTGTGGTAGCAAGGTTGTTGGACACTACAACATGCAAAAATATTAGTGTGAAACTAGGGAGATTATTTACAAAGCAGCAACTTCATTATGTTAGCTTTCTTCCACCAGACACTAGTCTAGAACTCTCCAATTATCAGGGTACATGATTTTTAGTGATTGCAGAGCTATAGGCTTGACTCAGTAGGGGGCGTGTCAGACATCTGCATCACTGCTTCCACATGTAGGGGTCTATTCACTAAGCTGCGGAAGGATCTAGCCGTAGCTTCGGCTGATCCTTCAGCTAGCTTCGGCCCCAGGACCCCTTCGGTTCAGAAGAACTGAGGGGCTGCTGTACGGGCTATTCACTATAGCCCGTACAGCTCCCGAAGTTGGCCGAGCAACTCAGTCGAGCCGAAGGCATATGCCGCGGCTCCACTGAGCCGAGGTGAAAGCCGAAGCTGGCCGAACTTCCGGAGCCAGAACTTAACGGCTGGCTCCACCACTTGCAGAGATCAGCGTCCCTGGTTATCAGGTAACCAGGGACGCCATCTGTCATTGCACACTGAGAACCCGGCGTGGCCGCTATGATATCACAACGACCTCTCCGTGTTCTCAGTGTGTAATGACAGATGGCGTCCCTGGTTACCCGGTAACCAGGGACGCTGATCTGTCATTACTCTCACGGATGCTCTGGGAGTCCCGGAAAGGTTTACACTGCTCGATCGAGCAGAGTAAATCTTTCCTTGTGATCTGTTTGTTTTTTTTCTGACATGGGGCGCTGGCCGCCCTCAGTCAGAAAAAAAAAAAAGCCAGCATAGGAATGCATAGCTGGATCCCTATTGGCTATTTCACTTTGCAGCAGAACCGTCCGGCCAATAGAAAACAGTTGGGCGGAGCTAGCTGTCACTGCTAGCTCCACCCAATCGTTTCTATTTTATTTTTAACTGTTTTTCTATTAACTACTTTTTAAACTGTTTTTCTATTCTGCTCGGTACCACAGAGGTACCGGGCAGACTAGCCGAGCCGAATGCCGCTCGGCAGCATTCACCTATTCACTCACTGGTGTTCGGCATCTATGAGAATAGGCCGAACAGTAGAGTAAGGGTCCTTTTCTGTAGCATGCTAGCAGGGAACAGGATTTTCTAGTCGGGTTGTGGCTGCAAAGTCCTAGACTTAATATAGTAGATTATAGACCTAATTAAAATGCAGAATGCCGAGTTGAAGTGTTTAAAGCAAGCAAAATAGTTTCTTGTAATACAATGGGTATAGACTCCAGAGAGAGAGAGGCATAAACTTGCTCAGTACAACCTTATTAAACTTGCTCAGTACAAGACCTTATCTGGAAAAGCAGTTCAGTTTTGGGCACCAGTTCACAAAAAAATACATTGGGGAATTGGGGAGAGTGCAGGGAAGGGCAACTAAACTGATAACAGGCACAAAGGACTTTGGTGACAATGGTTACCGAGACATATAGAGAGGGTGAATCTCCCCATCGTGGACACAAATAGCAATAACAACCTGACAGTGGTCCTTACCCCTCACTACTCTATTCACTAAGTTTTGTCTTTAGATTCCTATAGAAGGAATCTAAAGAAACACCTGTAGCATTCACTAACTCAAATAGTACAAATTTACTACCCAGCACAGGAGGATTTTACATACACTGGTGTTCACTCTGTTCACCCACCAATGAAAAACTTAATAATTTACAGAAATTTGCATTGGGGACTGATTGATGGTTTATGAAATTTATTTTAATCTGATTACTTACCCCAAGAAAGATTTTAATAGTTTTGGAACATATTGTACCATTAAAGCCACACTGAACATTCTGCACGATGACTCTGAAGGAGCTTTGACCCATAGCCTCACCACAGTTATCCTAAGGGTGAAAAATATTTTTACATTCAGAACTGAAACAGTTATTTTATGAATTATGAACAAGCTGTGTGCAAGCAAAATACAAAATACTGTGAACAAATTCAATTAGCAGTCAATATCATAGTATAAGTAGAAAGAAAATCTTCAACTAGCTATCAACTACCTTATTCAATAAAGACATATTTGTAAAGTGTAACAGTAGATGTTTTGGTAGAGAGCTGGGTCTGAATTAAGGGAAATGAGGGGTCTGAAATACAAATTCAACATGTAGCTCTCTGATCAATTCCCATTAAGTCTCTATTTCACGTGACAAGGGGTTGAAAGTGGAATGCGACGTGTGTCAGAGAACAGAAATCCCCCATTTATCAGTACTGAAGAATAAGACAACATATAACACAGTAAAAGATGCTAGTTTTTAAATAGAGCCAATAGCTAGTATAAATACAGTACAGAACATAATATATAAATATATTTGTGTATATATTTTATGTAATCGACCAAATATTGTACATAGAACAATATCGGACCTCTGAAAAGTACAAGCATGCATATGTACTCAGTACTTGGTTTGGGCCCCTTTTGCAGAACTTACTGCAATTACTTTTGCACGATATTCTAATTATTCGAGTTTCACCTGTATATATTTATATATTGTAGAGGACGGCAAGGCAGTGTCCTGGATGGGTGATATGTATCACCCCTATTTGGGTTGTAGTCACTTTAAGGACAGCCACAGGGTTAACCTTCCTGCCCCAGGATGGGGTTTAAAAAGTCAGTAACTCCCAAAGAGGAGGGTGGGAGTTGAGGGGGAAGTCGTCAGCGGTAGCTGTGTGTGAATGTGAGGACGCTGCTGTATTGCTGCATCGTTGTGCCTACTGTGCTATTGTGCTGGGCTGCAGGACTAACATTCCTGGGAAGGGATTCTCCAAGTCTGGGACTTTATACAACCAGTCGGTGAGACATCTTTTGTTTTGTCATTTGTGCCGAAGATAAGCAAATATTTATGTTTACCTTTTTCTGCTGCCCTGCAGGAGCAAATAAAAAGACTTGTGTTTTGGAAAACCCCTCTTGTTTAGTTCTATATAATGAGCAATAATCACTAAGGTGTTAAAAAAATTAAAAGATTAACTTTAGCAAGATTCCTAATAGGTATGGGCATATCCTATAATCATAAAAAGTATAAAAAATCAGAGTTTCAAATCAATATTATAAACTGATAACATAACCAGCAAAATCAGATATACAGGTCACAGAAATAAACAATATTTCTGCAACCAATATATCCAACTTTTCTAGTTATCTTATCAATTTAGGATGCTGACTTGAAATTTTTTTTTTACACTTTTTATAGTTATGGGATATACTAATAAGTATTAATGTGTGTTTTGCATTTGCTTTCTATTCTAACCTTATAAATAAAGACATATTGGGCTTTGATCACAATAGTGGCACTCTCATCTTTTTTACATTCTTTGTACTCTTAAAGTGGACCTAGCAGCAGATATATTTTTGTTGTGATGGTATGTATGTAATGTGTAAGTATAAAATGTATTTATGGATATTTGTTACCCCTCACAGAGATCACTGTAGTCCCCATAACAATACGCTGTTCTAATTTGTTTTTACCGGAAAGTCAAAGTCTTCTTTTTCAGGGATTACCTGGGACCAAAATCTACTTCCTGGATTGCGATGTGACTCAGAGATGACACAATTATGTAAATCCTGTTGCCTCTGCAGCTTTTGGTTATGCTCACAAATATCGGACACAGGTAAACCCAAATTGTAAAGTTACTGAAAAGTCCACTTTTAGGTGCAGCAACCCATAGCAAGTAATGAGATTCCATGTTACACAAGTCAGGCAGCAGCAACAGAATAAATTCAGTTTCAGATTTAAAGCCCATTTCCACCTTTAAACAAAAAAAACATACGCCAGCAATGTTCACAGAGTGTACATGAAGCTGGCATCTGCAGTTGCTGTATATGAACACAGAAACTTGCATTGTTTGCTAGCTTACCTCTTCCTCTGTGTTTTGCAAGCAATGTTTGTATATTACAACTGAGCTCTTTCTGAGTTTTCCACCCCCCATTCATTAGTATTCATAGTGACACCCCCTCCCCCAAAGTGTATTGTGTGCAGTCTCCAGTGTTAGACAGTTTCTTGTGGAGAACATTTTTGATTTGTAGTATTTAGGCCTAATAAAAAGTTAATAAAAAATGAAGAAAGCCTGCCATGTGAGTCATGAAAATATCCACACGTATATATCATCACTGTACCTCTGCATTACCACATTAAATACTAATCACTTACAAAGGTGGAAATGGACTTTAAATAACACCACCGATCTAAAGAATAATATGTATTTTTAGGAATTAGTTTATTAAATCATCAACAATAATACAACAGTAGGAAAATATAAAAAATACTCACCTTACACTGTGGCTTTTGGCTGCTTCCTTTACGTGGGGGTGGCAGCGCTGGGCCTTCTCCTGGGGTACTGGGAATGCTAAAGAGCCATAATCTCATGAAAACTCACTTCAGCAATGTGAAGGAGAAAACATCTTGTGAGATTTCGGCTCCTCAGCATTCCCAGAATTCTGGGAGAAAGTCCATGGACATCAACCTTGTCTAGGTGAGCTCAGGAGTGCCAGCATTTCATAAAGGCGGTTGTAAAAGGACTACAATAAAAATGGACCCTGAATTTTGGTGCAAGTTCTGCTTTGACAGGTAGCAATAGTTATGTTCACAGCTCACATGCCATGATTATCAACTCAGCAAACTCCATTTCATTCTGTATTATTTTAAAACAGTAAATATGTACCTGAGCCAATGTGTATTCACAAGTTCCACTAAAGGTGAAATGCTTGTTATCAAAAGATGTGTGATGACCATTCCCATAAACGGAACAGCTTCCCAGGCACTGTTCATGGGTGCACTGCCACTTCCTGTCCTTGCATGTGCTAAACATGTGACACAGAAAAGAGTACAATCAACGTTTGACTAGATATACCTTTGTCATACTTTCCCTTGCTAGATATTATTTATAATGATAAATGTTGACTTTTTTAATGATGGTAATTTGTCCAAGGTTTTTGGACAACGCTGCAATTTAATTCCAGTCTATTATCATTAATTATTATTATCTTTGTAATTACTAACGTTTATATAAACCCAATCTCTAAATTTGCATATACAGGATTATTCACAAAAGGCTGAAGAGTTTGGAGAAGGCAGAAGAAGTGAACAATCTAGGACAACATAGCTGATTTGGAACAATTTTCCAATTCAGCTCACTTTCTAGTTCAGCTATGTTGTCCTAGATTGTTCACTTCTCCTGCCTTCTGCAAACTCTTCACCCTTTTGTGAACAACCCTGATAATCTTTAAAATTCTTATATATCTTTGAATTTTTTTAACATATATTTAAATCTGTATATTTCATTAAAATAATAACTGGTGATCGTGCCATGAAGGTCCTTGTTCAAGCACTTCCTGTTATAGGGTGATGCTCTCCATCTATTGTATTTTTAGGGCATAGGGTGTGCTTGTGGTAACAGTTTGCTTTTAAGTATTCTAAGTATTCTAAGGACTATTCTAGTTTGAATAGGGTAGGATATTTCTGCATTTCCATACAAACTTACTTATGCAAAATACTAAGAATTTAGGAACATTGAGGGCCTGTTCACACAAGCCATCCCATGCAGCCACAGCCACAGTTTTTCCTTCTATTGCTGCTATATAGCTATGTTTTGCATTGCATATTATTATGTTGTGGTATATGCCTGACATATAGTGGTAAACTAGTGCTGCTACAACTTGTTTTTCTGTTTACATTTGGTATTTCCTGCTGTTCTCCCCTCCTGTTAGTTGGTAAAGTCTTAGATAGACCCTTCCGTCTTCTTCCATGTTCCCACAGTTTATTGCTAGCCTTCATCGCAGACACTACACTTGCAAGATCATTGCCTTGGTACACTTTAAATGACCAGCAAAAATCCTCTGTAAAGTTCTCTTATAAGTAAAACTATGTTGGAGTAAGCTTCTGTGCCATATTGGAGAGTTAGGCTGTCTGTGGTTTACGCTGATTCAGCTGGTGATGATACTGCCCCTAAGGATCGAGGTCCAAAGAAGGTATGTCAAAGCGTAAAGCGGTTCTTAAACGTTCCATTTTTAGCACAGGGGCTAGTGTGTTCTGACAGGTCTGGAGGATGTGCAGTCTGATGCGCTGTCTTAGTGCTTCACACTGTTTACTTTTTCTTTTTGTTAACTTTATTTTGGCATGTACAAAGTCTGCATTTTTCGCAGTACACTGCTCTGCATTTCACACCTGCATTGTAGTGTGAACAGGGCACATAGAAAATAATTGTTCTCTCTGTGCCCTAGTGGTGACTAGCCTTATTCAACTGCTGAAAATATCAGATGCTGTGAGAACGTGGCTTTATTCTGGCCATTGAGAAAAGCTACAATAACAGTTTGCACCATAAACAGGAATTAAAATGCTGTACCAAGTATTGCAAGCTGCAGAGATAGTGGCCCCTGGTCTGTATTGAGCTTCATTGTGGATACATGGACATTGATCTTCAGAGATACAGCCTCCCTCTCGATCATAAACCAAACCTTTAGGGCACACACAGCCCGAAATGCACTGAGAGCTGTACTGTGGAAGAACAAAAGAGAATTTCACATAAACAAAGAAAAAAAAAACAATATGCTGAAAAGCTCATTATGGTAATTGTAATCTACTTAGACAAGTATAGGGACTGCTATTTGTTGATCTTCTTCTGAAAATACTAGCTGCCTGGCTGATAGTAGTGAACATCTGGCTTCACTACTATCTGAGCCACCAAACTGGAACAAACATGCTTCAAGTGAAGGGAGACCACAGTCACAGCTCCTGATCTTTGTACCTGTGCCAATCATATACTTATTAAGTATAGACAAAGAATCAGCATGACAGCCAGATGATTAGCCTTTTCAGATGCAGAGGTCAGCAAAGGCAGCATATTTATCTCTTAGTACTGGCCTGCTTTAAATAAAGGAAAACTCCATTCAGGTAAAAAATACTAATAAGCTCATATAACATTGAGTTAGGAACATTAACTGTTTTCATTATGACCTGCAGCAGTAACTTTTCCTACCAGCTTCAATTTGTAAATAGAACATAAAGCTGTCCGAGATAGGCTTTATTTCTTGCATACAAATTAATAGGACATTAATTTCTCCCACGTGGCACACAAAAGAGAAAATATGAATATTTATGACTAAAAATATTGTGTTTTGCCTTGAGTTCTTTAAAGGAGAACTATGGGGTCAGGGCTTTTCCACATAGTTCTCCTAAGGGTCACGGGAGAACACAAACTAGTGTGCTCCCGTGACCCAAAGCTCAGTATACCGCGAGCCACAACTCGTGGTATACTGAGACGCCGAAGCTAGGACGGATCCTGATAATACTGTCTGGATCCACCCAGCTGCGGGATTGACAGCTGCGTCCGCTTCGTCCGCTGCTTCATCAGCGCTGGAGGATCAGACAGGGGTGGTGGGGGGGGGGACCCCTGCAGGGAGCCGTGAGTGACAGTCACGGCTCTCTGCAGGGATAGATCGAGAAGTGAGCGAGCAACGGTATGTGTTTGCTCACTTCCCGATGCACTGAACCGACATGTGACAGTTTAATTGTCAAAGGTCGGCTCAGATTATGAGGCTAATGAAAATCACTCGCCTCATAATTCTCCTTTAAATAGAAAGTGAAGGACTATTTGCAAAAAGACTTAGTATGCTATATTATGGTAAATTAAAATATTTATTTACACAGTCCATGTCCAGTGTATCACAGCTTTTCTGACACTCCACTCCTTTACTTCCCATTGGTGCAGTGGAGCAATTAAGATAAATCAAAGGGTGGCTGCAAACTAGTAATGAAAAGAAATTAAAGTTAATCCATAAGATCAGCATGGTGAAATAGCGATCATAAAATATATTAATTAGAATGCCTTTGAAAAAAAATGAATAACAAAACAGTCCTTATAATAGGCATAACATTAAAGTGAAACTCCAGTACACCACGTTTTCGGTTTTGTATAGTGGTAAAGCGGTAGAACTTCTGTAAGCTTTTTATCAATAAGTTGGTTTGTAGCATTGAGAGTTGGTAGTTTGTGGTGCAGGGATTTGGCACTGTGAACAAATGCGTACAAAAGTGTACTTCCTGATACCTAACCATAAAATAACCCTTAGGCTGATGTATTTTAGCTCTCCCATTGCTCATTCTTTAACACTTAACTTAAAGAACACATATGGGGAGAGTAAAATATACTTGGAGCCAATGTGGTATGCTGCAGGCAGCTGTCCCATGCTTGCTATAAGACTCAAGAGTTGACTGATAACATGACCTCTGATCAGTCAGCTCTCAGCCTCTGTTCCCAGCGCAGAGCATTTATTGTCAGTCACCCACCCTGCAGGGATTTCCTCTCATCAATATTCCTCCAGGGTGGGCTGCAGCTACAGGCTGGGGAGGAGGTGAACACAGTTGGCTCTGGCCATATGCAGCTGTTAGTCAGACAGGCTGGAGAGAACCAGACAATGTTGTTGGGATTCTTCTCAACTGAGGCAGGACTCCATGCTTTCAGCTGATGGTGGGCTAAACCCCCTATTTGCTGAATTTGGGTCTCAAAAGTACATTAGTTAATTTACTCCTGTGATCCAAAAGAAAGGTTTAGCCCCCCAAAAAAAGTTTGACTTTATTTATCTTTTAAAATGGAACTATACATACCTCCAATTCAGAGATGAAACATCAGTGAGCTTCCTCTCCAGTGCCAACAGCTTCGCTTGGTCTTCTTCTGGGTTTGGCCATATAGGCTAGGTTTGGCCCAGGAAGACATAATTACCAAGTATGTACTCGAAAGTTAATTCACCTGGCACCAAGGCATATCAAGATTGTGCAATGAGCTGATTTCAGCCAAGTAAGTAAGATTAATTGCAAGAGGCAATGTATGTTTCCTCCCATACTCCAACAACATGCTGGTAGGCTAATTATTTCCTGTCTTGATGTAGTATGTGTAATAGGGACCTTTAGCATCTTGAGGGCAGGAACTGATATCAATGTAAAGTACTGTAAGTTATTGACAGTTATTGAGTTTTATTTGATGGGGACGCCACGTTGTTTTTTTTTTTCTTTTTGCTTGGAGTCCTCTTTACAATCCATACCAAACCTGAAGGGCTTGTTATGGAATATAGGGGAAACCCTATTAAATAAAACCCCATATTTATTTAAACTTTTTCAACCTGGCTGACAACTGATTGAGTCAGGCAGGATGACTCATAGTTTGTTAGGACACCAGTGACTGATGACTACCTAACAACCTGCCTGATGGAAAGCTATTATATTTAGCAGTGATAGTAATACCGCTGCTAAATGTTTTACTTTCCTGCAGGAGGTCGGGTTCACTCCTAGTGGCTGGCAAAATTGTCCATAAAGCAAAACTCTTAACCCTTGCAGTTGGGCTATCCCCGCACTGCAAGGGTTAAATGCCCATTTTTGTCTAAGTTCAAAAAGTAAAAACTATATTCA
The DNA here is from genome assembly GCF_000935625.1 of Nanorana parkeri. Taxonomy (NCBI): domain Eukaryota; kingdom Metazoa; phylum Chordata; class Amphibia; order Anura; family Dicroglossidae; genus Nanorana; species Nanorana parkeri. Next base: position 725,865 of record NW_017307060.1, on the reverse strand, counting down.
CCTGAGACTGGTCCATGGACCCTTTCGCTCACTCCGCTGCAGCAGTCTAAAGTCCCATAAACCATTACGTTTTATGCACAGTATATACATGTGAGGACATTGAGAAACATTCCAGTGCTGCAGTATAGTAGGAGAGAGGCTACAGTGACCGGAGAAACAGGCAGCCAGCTTGGTGATTCGGGTGAGTACACCTTTTTTCCCCCCTTCTTTTAGCACCTAGACAAAAATGCAGTTAACTCTTCAAGTGCGCGGGTAGCCCCACTGCATGGGTTAGGAACACTTTTGTCTGGAGTCTTCTTTAAGTTCTCCATTTTGGTGAATGACCAAAATGCAAAGTTTGCCGCAACCCCAACTCAGCAGCAAACATGAACCTCGTCCCTAATGCCTGTTATAAATAATAAGGTGCATAAACAGGTGTTGAAAGTTTTGCAGTTGTGAACACTTTAGAAAGCAGCTTGAGTAGGTAAGGGTCTGCCAGCATGCTGCAGAAAAGCACCCTTGGCCTGTTCTCTATGTGGAAGCATGCACACTGCTAATCAGACCTACTGTTTATTTCTTCAATCTGCAAAGCTCATGCTTAGTGATGATTTGGGAGCTTTAGCTCTAACTCAGCTTACACAAAAATGCAAGAACATTGGTGCAAATTGAAACCATAGAAAATAAGGCAAATTGCCTTGTTCTTGTGTTAAGACTGCATTTGGCAAAACAACCCAATGCTTTTGGTATGACCAAACCCTTAATGACAAGGAGCATGTGATATAAAATTACCTGGTATTTTCCTGACACTGCCCATACAGTTTAGCTGGCCTTTGTCACAGGTACTGTAGGTATAAAGCCACATACACATTTTAATTATATGAGTTATTATTCAACCCTACAGTAGAAATCAGTCACATAAAGTGGAAGGTCTACATGTCTTTATTAAAATGTTAGATCTCAATGTTGGTAAGTGTCATGAATTGTGGCAGCTAATAAACTGTAGACATGTGCGATTCGTTTCGTTCCGAATCGAAATTCGGACGAATTTTCGGAAATTCGGACATTCGGATGTATCCGAATTCCGAATTACAGACATAACGAATGCAAACGAATCCGAATTTCCATTTCCGAAATTCGGTAGCGTTAGTACGAACGTTCGTTTCGTTTTCTGTTCTTATTCGTTTCGTATTCGTTTCTTATTCGTTTTGTTCGTTGGAGCAAAGTGACATTAGAGAAGGAGAAAAATATTTTTTCCCCCTCAAATGTCACTTTTGCTGCAAACGAACGAACGAAACGAATAAGAAACGAATAAGAACAGAAAACGAAACGAACGTTCGTACTAACGCTACCGAATTTCGTCCGAATCCGAATTCCGAATCCGAATTGACTTTCACACCCGAATCCTGAAAAACGAAATAACACAAATCCGAATTTAAAACGAAACGAAACTAAACTAATTTTTTGGCAGTGCACATGTCTAATAAACTGTGCACTTTCCACTAAATCTGCAAACCAAACTTCATTCGACTGAGCATCTCCAAGAATGAGAAAGCCTTGCATCTTATAAAATAGTTAGGTGGATTCTGAATTAAGTGGCCATAGACCGCCCCTGGCCTGCCTAAGGCCCCATTCACACTGAGCGACATGAAAATCGCGCGATTTTGAGCGATATTGCGCGACGAGCGATATTGAGCGATATTGAGCGACTTGACTTTTTCCTATTGGGCTGTATGCAATCAGGAGCAAAATCGCTCGAAATCGCTCGAAAAAGGGTCATGTAGGAGCGACAAGCTACCAGCGACGAGCTACAAGCGATATTGAGCGATATTGAACGACGAGATGTGAACAGCTCCATTGAAATGGATTGGAGAAGCTACATAGAGCGATATCGCGTGGAAATATGAGCGATATCGCTGCAAAAATCGTGCAACAAGTCGCTCAATATCGCTCATCACGCAATATCGCTCAAAATCGCGCGATTTTCCTGTCGCTCAGTGTGAATGGGGCCTAAAGGTGGCCATACATCTTACAATTTATCTGCAGATTTTCTGTGGTCAGATGGAAAAAGTGCAACAGATTGGCCCAGGTGGAGATTACTCCATCCACACAGTTAAGTCACTGCCCATACAGTTTAGCTGGCCTTTGTCACAGGTACTGTAGGTATAAAGCCACATACACATTTTAATTATATGAGTTATTATTCAACCCTACAGTAGAAATCAGTCACATAAAGTGGAAGGTCTACATGTCTTTATTAAAATGTTAGATCTCAATGTTGGTAAGTGTCATGAATTGTGGCAGCTAATAAACTGTAGACATGTGCGATTCGTTTCGTTCCGAATCGAAATTCGGACGAATTTTCGGAAATTCGGACATTCGGATGTATCCGAATTCCGAATTACAGACATAACGAATGCAAACGAATCCGAATTTCCATTTCCGAAATTCGGTAGCGTTAGTACGAACGTTCGTTTCGTTTTCTGTTCTTATTCGTTTCGTATTCGTTTCTTATTCGTTTCGTTCGTTGGAGCAAAGTGACATTAGAGAAGGAGAAAAATATTTTTTCCCCCTCAAATGTCACTTTTGCTGCAAACGAACGAACGAAACGAATAAGAAACGAATAAGAACAGAAAACGAAACGAACGTTCGTACTAACGCTACCGAATTTCGTCCGAATCCGAATTCCGAATCCGAATTGACTTTCACACCCGAATCCTGAAAAACGAAATAACACAAATCCGAATTTAAAACGAAACGAAACTAAACTAATTTTTTGGCAGTGCACATGTCTAATAAACTGTGCACTTTCCACTAAATCTGCAAACCAAACTTCATTCGACTGAGCATCTCCAAGAATGAGAAAGCCTTGCATCTTATAAAATAGTTAGGTGGATTCTGAATTAAGTGGCCATAGACCGCCCCTGGCCTGCCTAAGGCCCCATTCACACTGAGCGACATGAAAATCGCGCGATTTTGAGCGATATTGCGCGACGAGCGATATTGAGCGATATTGAGCGACTTGACTTTTTCCTATTGGGCTGTATGCAATCAGGAGCAAAATCGCTCGAAATCGCTCGAAAAAGGGTCATGTAGGAGCGACAAGCTACCAGCGACGAGCTACAAGCGATATTGAGCGATATTGAACGACGAGATGTGAACAGCTCCATTGAAATGGATTGGAGAAGCTACATAGAGCGATATCGCGTGGAAATATGAGCGATATCGCTGCAAAAATCGTGCAACAAGTCGCTCAATATCGCTCATCACGCAATATCGCTCAAAATCGCGCGATTTTCCTGTCGCTCAGTGTGAATGGGGCCTAAAGGTGGCCATACATCTTACAATTTATCTGCAGATTTTCTGTGGTCAGATGGAAAAAGTGCAACAGATTGGCCCAGGTGGAGATTACTCCATCCACACAGTTAAGTCTAGATGGAAGAATCTGTTGCACAACTCTATAAGCATCTCAGTTACCATGGCTTGTCCAGTGGATGTAAGGGTCACCTTATAGGATGATTGTGCATGGGTTTGATAGTCCTGATAGACAAGAATAATTCCTTGTGGTCAGGTTAAAGTATATTTCCACTTTTGCAGACAATTTGGGATAACACATATTTTATATTTGTTGTATATTCCCATTTACATAGGAATACGTTGAAAAAGTTTACATATTGCTTCTTGCAGTTTAAATTGCTTTAACTTGGGTTAGAGTTCCTTGGCTTCTTAAGGGTTAAAATTTCTACTGGCTTCTCTTTCTTTGCAAAGTTAGGAGGGACTGTGAGGTGTGAGGGTTTGGTTAACCCTATCTGTGCTATGCTGAGTGATTTAATTATAATTTGTATTAATTTGGATTACAACCCTGGCTTCTGCATTCAGATCTCTGTGAGGCTGCTGAAATAAACCTGGATTCAGCCATGTTGCCTGCTACAACAAAACATCTAATGTGTTAGAAATATTTTTTAAAGAAGAACTTCAGGATTTTTTTAAACATTTGCAGTAGAGTTACCACTCACTGCAGGGGTTATGTGTTCATTTTATTCTTGGTTTTAAAAAATATATATATATGTATATATACTCAACCCAAGCTCTGAGCTGGCTTGTTCTTAGACCAGCCCCTAGAGCCTCTCTCCTTCTGCTTTGCAGCGGTCTAAGGTCCCATAAATCATCACATCTATACACAATGTAAAGTATAATGTATGTGGGGATGCTAAGGAAGATTCCATTGCTGCAGCGGAGGAGACAGGCTGGAGAGAGCGCTGTGACAGCTGGCCGGCTCTGAGCTTCATGTGAGTATAGCTTTGTTCTTTTTAAACCTAGACAAAAATGAGTACTTAACCCTCGCAGTGTGGGGGTAGACCCACTGCAAGGGTTTAGAAAAACGTTTTCCTGGAGTTCATTTACATTTTTTTTTAGCATACTGTGTGAATAGGAACACATAACAAACGTTTAGAGGGGTTTTCTAAAATTTGACTGCAAAAGTGGAAATACGCTTTACGCCTTGTTCATTCCCTAAATTCTTAGTGTGTAGTACTAAAACATGTTTCAGTTGTTATGCCTTATACTGACTGAGCTATAGCTTCTACTTAGATTCTTTGCTATTTAAGACATTTCTGAGCTTGGTATGTTTCCACATAAAATATTTACTGTATCCTATCAACATTCTGTCTGCAAAAAGGCACAACTAAAGACTCATGCATGATCTAAAGAAGTCCTAATCCAAGTACTATGTGATGAACAAGCATCATAAAGTAAACTAAAAAAAATCTTTACATTCCCTGACTGAGCCAAATCCTATTTTTTCTGCTTCACATGCTCCCCCTACAAGGCACTGCAGCCCACAGTGGGAGGGTTTCTGTAACAGAGCTCTCAGTCCAGAAAGCAGTGGGCAGGACTAGGTGTGGTCAGGTGCTGACGGACAAGCTACAGGATTGTGAATCAGCAATGAGAATGCAGATAGCCATGCCACCTGCATCATTTTCGCATTCCATTGTAGTGCAAGCAGGCACAGCCTACATGGGAGTGGTGATTCTGCTCTTAATTCAGGAGCCATTCAGTATTATTACCACACACAAAAACTACTGTATGAGGTGGATTTCACTGGCAGGTTAAACATGCTTTTGTGGGACTGTACATGGGGAATAGGAGGAAACTATAAGAGCAGATGCACTTACTGTTTATTAAAGTGCTGTAGCACATATACAGTAAATATATTTTTCAACAAGAGGCCATAATTCTATTTTAAATCTCTCTAAATATATATCTATAATTTAAAATTAAATTCTTACCAAGCAACTCCATTTTCCTCAAAAATTTCTCCAGACTGAATGACATTGCCTTGGTAGTAACAGGGGCAGGAACTGGCCTTTACACATTCTCCATTGTCGTTCATATAGGTGCCATCACGACACACACAGCCTTCTACAGGAACAAGCTTAGTGTTTCTTGTAGAATCTGCCTCACTTAGGGATCGACATGTAGGCTGGGGCTGATTGACATGATAGCGGTATACCTGGGATTCTTTGCAGGCCTGCATGTATTTTTCTGTAAGAATCAATGGATAGAATAGGTGATAATACAATTAAGCTACACATTCATATGCAAGTTTACACTTAGGTTTGAAGCTATACTGTGAATATTTCAGAGAAGTTTACCCTCAAAGCTTAAACAGAGGCATTGAAACCTTAGTTTTTTCCTGGTATTTTCTATTGTGTCATAAGCCTACCACTCCTCTAATGTAAACACACAGCATGTGTTTCTAAATCCTAACTTTAGGATCTTTTTGGTGATTGTTGGGAATAAGCCTTTGGGTGAAACATGTGAGAGGTTGTAGTTGGTTGGGGGTGTGCAGTGCTGGCATTTGTAGCTTTATACACTTTTTCACTGATATACTGGATTTGCTGTGAATTTTAATAAAGTCTGCGGTATTGGAATTCTCTGGATAGTGCGGTCTGTTCGTATACATCAGCAGTGCATTGCTGGAAAATCTCAGGGAAAGGCATTTTTTCTCCCCGGAGATAATGTGTGCAGTCACATGTTCTAGTCACATATGCCACAGATCCAGGAAGTAAAGGTAGATGGAATAATCTGCCCTTTGTAAAAATGGCCATTGTAAGAAGAATGGGAAGGGAAAAAAAATTGGGATATGCAAATAAAAAAAGCCTGCAATTATCTATAAGTATATGTTTGTGGATTGTCATTACTAAACATCTCAAAAGGTGCCTTTGAAGTCATTGTAAGAAAAGTGTAAAGTTCCCCTTTAAAAACGTTTTAAAGGGGAACTTGTTTTTAGGTATCTAAGAAGGAGGCTGAAATGCAATGCTGTGTTTAGAAATGGTTTAATTAGAACTACAAAAATCACGATAGATACATTTTGTGTGACAGAATTTTAAATAAAAATTATGTGATAAGAGTATAATACTTACTGCACACATTGTCTCTCCAGCCCGTGACAAAGACTTCTTTTTTAGCACATGCAAAGGTGTAAGACGAGAGGGCAGCACACATGCACTCCTCGCTATCTGTACAGCTACAGGTATCTGACATACAGTTCTAGAGAACACACAACATACATCACTTATTATAGAGTATAAGTCATTGAAATGAAATTAAAACAACAAGAGCAGAAAGGGCCGAAGGACTGACCACACACTGCAGACAACATCTTTAAATGAAGCAAGGTAAAATGATAAATAGAAAACAACTACAATACATTTTCTTTTTGAATTTTTTTTTTACTGATCATCCAAATAAACAAATTCCAGAAAAAAACAAAAAAACTATTAACAAAAAATACAAATAAGGTGGAGCCCCATGCTCAATAAATTAACTCTTACAGTTTATAATGAAGTAGTAGCTGAAATACATAAGTGAATTACTTTTATCAGTCCTAAACCATCTTTTTTTTAATTTTGAATTTGCAGACCTCCAGACAATTCTTTACACAAATAGATTGAATCACGCTCTGGAAAACTCAATTAGATATAACCCACTGACTTTTTTTTTTATAGTGGGTCATGAGTTATACATTACCATTTTTCTGTAAGGAAAGTAAGCAATCAGAGCTTTTCATGATCATTTCAAACTGTTCTACAGTAATGCAGAGACTGCTCAGAGTATGCTATCAACATTATGTATTATTGTGTATGGCTGTATCAGCAATGACATGTGCCAATATTTGGGGCACCTAATTGCTATCCCACAAAAAGAAATACCCAGGATGCTATCATGACATTTGGACCAAGATTTTGTAGGTGCCCTAGACCAGTGGTTCTCAACCTGTAAAGCCTCAGGACCCACATTTGTCCTTCATCATTAAGTCGTGACCCAAGTCGCACCACACTGGAACGCACGACATTGCGGTACCGCATATTCGGTGCAAGAGATCAAACTGTGGGTGGGAGTTGTGTTTGGTGTGCCATTCAAATGAATGGCAACACAATGCACCTCCCACACCAAAATTAACAGTAGGTGTGATTGCGTGGTAGTTTGCATTGCTTGTACAGCTCCCTTGCACTCCCTGTAGAGGTGCTGGAAGCCAGAATGTGATGTCACCCAGGTCACACGAGGGAGCTGTAAGCAATGGATGTATGGATGGAGCTCCCTTGCAGCCATACCCCCAGTCCACCCCACCTCAAGCTGGCACTCAGTGCCAGGAAGCACATTTTGAATGGCTGCTCGGCACGAGAGCTGACAGTTCTGCGCTCACCTAGTGCAGTGGAAGGCATGCGGAGACCCACTAAACATGGGGCATGACCCACTTTTGGGTCACGACCCACCAGTTGAGAACCACAGCCCTAGACCATACATAATTTACTCATGAGGAGATCTTTATTAGTGTTACACTATATCCTACCACTGGAATTCCTTTAGCAGATTTGGGTCCCCACCTAGTGACAGTTTATGCTTAAAATTTGCTGTAGCTCTCCTGGAGCGTTCCATTGGTGGCAAGACAAAGGTCTGTACTGCATAGCACAATTCTTTAAAGGTCTCAAGCCACTTACTTTGACCTACTGTCGGGAGGCTTTGCACATGCCATCTTTGGAATACTTTCATTACAGACAATTTTTACACTTTTTAGGTTCTTTGAAAACACCTAACGTGATGTCTCCCTTTAGAAAAACCTACGAACAGTGGTGTCTTGGAGCCGGGGGCCAGAGGGGGGGGAGTTTCGCTGCTCTATTCCCTCCTCGTAGATTTTGAAAGTAAATTACCCTATATGTTAGCTTGGGAACAAGACCTGGAAAAGGTTATTCCTCTGGAGGTCTGGCATCAATGTTGTTCCAGTGTGTCATCAGGTTTACTTAATATTTCACTAATAGAAGCTAATTATAAGGTTTTATCTAGGTGGTATATGGTTCCTGCCAGACTAGCGAGAATATACCCAGAGGTTTCTCCTCATTGTTTTAGGGGATGTGCACACTCGGGCACAATATATCAGATATGGTGGGAATGCCCCAAATTGAGAGCTTTTTTATGCTTTATGCTCTAATATTTAGGGGTTTATGCTCTAATATTTAGGGGTTACTGGGGTGAGAGTCCCACGAGATCCCCAATATGTGTTGCTGAATTGCCCTATTCCAGGACTGTCTAAAGCTTTGGATAAATTAATTACTTTCTTTCTGTTGGCAGCCAAAATAACCATAGCTAGGGCTTGGAAAACACCAACAATTCCATTCCACTTGGTCAAACAAAAAATGTCGTGGATTATGGTCCATGAGAAACTTCACAGCATCCTCCAAGATAATAAAAAAAGTTTTGAATTGACCTGGACCCCCTGGTTGTTATATACAGGGGTGCTGGAAACCGGGTAATTTTCATTGTACAACTTTTCTGGAATTTTTCTCTGGGGACTATGTTTAAGGTTTAAGTAGATGTTGGGCTATTTGGTCGGGGATGGAGCTACTCTTTTCGGACTCTTAAGCTGTTCTGCTTCCTCTAGTATCTATTTCCTTTTCCTCTTTTTGTCTGTTTTTTTTTTCTTTATGCTCGCACATGTGAGCCGTTTAGTACATAGATGTTGGACAGAAAGTCTTCTATTGATATGGATATGGAGAAGATCATAACAAATGTTTGCTTCAGACATAGGCGGATCCCTAGGCCAGATATTCCTCTCAGACTGTTCTGATTTTAGATTTTGGTGATGGGGGATAAATTGGCAAGAATAGGTGGATAGATATGTTCTGTTGTACAGAACTATTATATATTGTGTGTATGGCCTCTAGTGATCCCCTCCTACTACTTGACTATGCTAATGTGGAAGAAACTGTAATGCAATTGTATGCTATACTGATTGTGCATCATGTGCTATTTTATTGTTTTATTGTACTTTGGAAAATTAATAAAATACTTTGAAAGCTAAAATTTGCTGTAGCTTTATAATAAGCCATTCATGAATGATATTGATGGTTTTTGTAATTTTGTCCTTTTTTCTTGTCTTTTTATTTTTGGTATTTTAGATTTGTTTCTATGGTCTATAAGTAATAGTAGTGGAAGTAGAAAGCATTTTGTAATTGTGGTGTTCAAAAAAATTGAAAATGAAAACAATTTCTGTAATGTGAGTAGTTGGTAATTTATGTTTTTCACCATTTTAGAGTGGTTAGTCCTTCAGTGCATTTTCACCTCTTTTTATTTATAACGTTTATATCATACAGCCTCCATTTTGCCTTGGGGGACACACATAATCCCAGGGTGCATGATCCTTTTCTTTCCCATTGTGAAATATATGTGTGTGTATGATATAGCGTGAGCATGCATATAGACCGTATATAGTTGTGTGTGTCTGTATGTGTGTGCAGGGGGGTGGGGACGGGTGTTAGTGATAAAGGTCATCATTTCAAAGGGCATGGGAGTATGCTAAGGAATAGCAGAGAAAGGGAGATTGGGGGGTACTTTTTGTGGGGTCCATCGGCGGCATCAGTCTGGTGAGTATTGGCTATCAATGGTCTGCAGGAGCTATGGTCCAGGGATAAAGGGGGTCTATGTCATCAAGGAGTTCTTGGTGTGACAGTGGCAGTCCCAAAATCCACTGCTGCCAAAGGCACTGAGTACATCCTCACCCACAACAGAGAGCTGAGGGGTGTGATGTAGGAGTGTTTATGATATTTCAGCAGAACCTTCCTCATTGCTACTTTTTTTAACAGTATTAATATTTACATATAACCATGCGTTGAAATCCAACAGCCAACTTATTAATGCATAGTATAAAATCACAATTTGATAGATATGAAACATGATATTAATCTTATGCCTACTCTCCTCAGGGAACGTAATATGTCTCATTCGCCTCCTGGGCATTGTAGCATAGACATATTTGATATTGATCTGATTGTAATTCTCCTATATGTTTGTGTAGGGTGGCACTTGTTAGCAATGTAGCTCCATCATTCCACAATTTATGGATATTGTATGAAATAATATGATTCAAACCTAGACTCACAGATTTGTATTGTGGAATCATAGTCTACTGTAGATGGGCTTTTTTATGATATGATTAAATTAGATGACATTGGCTTACTTATTTGGGCTCGGTAATAGGCTGTGCAGTTCAAGGGCTAAGCAGGTTTTTTGATCCTGTTAGATGTTTTGTTTTTTTGTACTTGAACTGCTTAAGCTGGTTGTGTTTTAGTGTATGGGTGTTCAATCCTGTCTTTTGCTTTTAAACACTGTCAAGAAAGTGCTGACATTGTCAAGATAATTTGCTTTGCATTTAAATTGAATTTGAACTTGGTTACATGCACCATGGAACACTTTAGTGATGATTAATCTCTGCTGCTGTGACCACAGATACAGATTAACAATGTATTATTTTCTTATTTTTTTTTTTATTTTTTTTATTTTTTTTATTATTATTATTCTTTTTTATTATTTTCTTAATTTAAACATGCAAGTTAAGCTCAGTGGTCTCTGTTGCACCTAAATTCATGAAACAGTTTACCTTACGGCAGATTCAAAGCAAAAGCACTGTTCCTGTGGATCTCTTGACTATGTATGTTTATTTACTGGGGGAGTGTGATCATAAACCTTTGCTGTTGGTTTATCTCAGGGAAAACAATTATGATCTGCTATACTGTAAATATTTAAATTGTTGTTACCCAAATTTTCAATTATGTGCCATAGTCTGGTAAAGTCAGTGAGACTAGAGAATTTCTGAAATCACCAGACTGGGCTTAAATGACCTCATATCTATGGCCTCCTTTACTGTTTGTTAAACTGAAGCCACTCAAGCTTTTTATGTTGCCTCACTTGTTGAGATTTCCCTTGCTTCCCTTCCTTTGAGATTTTCCATATGCATACCATTTTTGAATATACAATTAGTACATAGATACATATATATATATATA
>NW_017307060.1:671596-714225 GCF_000935625.1 Nanorana parkeri | reverse complement strand
TATATATATATATATATATAGGGAAATTACCGCATGATAAATAAGAGGGCTTTCCAAGCTGTGACACGAGGAGAAAGGTCCAGTTGCAGACGTAAGCAAACCACACCAATGCATTGCATATTTTTCTGCAGAACACAACAAATTCAGTTAATAGCACTCGAGAGAAAATAGCAATATACAACATGTTTACATTGTTATAACGTTTAGTTTACCTTACATAAAAGACATACCCTTTTCCACATTGAGTGAACATGGGTCCAAATAGCTGTTCCTAATATTTGGACAGTTGGCTAAAGTCTTCCAGGTATTAACAAAGGCTGCTGCAGTTCCTTCAATGACTCCGCTCAGAGCTTTAAAATCATCAGCTTGGATATTGTTGAAGTTTCCACACAGACCTTTAACATATAATGATATTAGACTCATTTTGGTGCTATGAAATACCTACCAATGTATCAGGAAAGGGTCTTACTGTATATGAGGGAGGTGTAAAAAAATCCTGTATGACTGATTCATATGGATCATTTAGCACCTTAAATATTTATGGCTACAAGCCTGGGAAAATACAAAAAAACACATGCAATAACTGATACTAAGGGGGTTATTCTCTAAAGAGCCAAATGATCCAGCTGTAACTTTGGCTGATCCTTCGGCTCGCTTTGGCTGCCTCTGCCCTTCGGTTAAGTCGAACCGAAGGACTTCTGTACGGGCCATTCACAATAGCCCATACAGCAGCCGAAGGCAGCTGAGTGACTCAGCCGTGCCGAATTGACAGCTGAAGCATGGAGAAAGGTCAGCCGAAGCTGACCTTTCTCCACACAAATGACAGCTGTGCGGGGCCAGCCATGATCTCACGGCTTGCTCTGCCCTTTTGTAATGACAGATCAGCATCCCCAAATGACTTGGGGACGCTGAACTGTCATTAAACAATAACAACTGTGTGGAGGTGGCTGTGATGTCACGGCCAGCTCCGCCCAGTTGTTATTCATTGGCTGGGACCTGCCAGAAGACTCTGGCAGGTGCTGGCCAATAGGAAACAGTTGGGCGGAGCTAGCTGTCACCCCTAGCTCGGCCCAATTGTTTTCCTTTTTTTTAAAAAAATTTCTTCTTTCAAATATAATTATTTATTTTTCATTTCTCTATTTATTCACATTTTAAAAATAATTTTTCAACTCTTTTTTTTTTCATTCTTCTCACTTATTTTCTATTCTGCTTGGTACCACAGAGGTACCGAGCACAGTAGCCGAGCCGAATGCTGCTCGGCGGCCATTCGGCTATTCACTCACTGCTGTTTGGCCCCTATGAGAAAAGGGGCGAATGGCAGCGAGTGAGCTGCCGGAGCTGCGGCTCAGCAGATCCAGATGTTGGATTGGCTGAGTCGAAGTATCTCTGCCCTTCGGCTCAGCCGAACATGCAGAACATGATCGGCTGACCGAAGGCAGCCGATGTACGGCTGAAATCAGCCGTACAGAGCCGGAGTGAATAGCTAAACGTAGTTTGTCTCACTTCGGCTCAGTTATTCACTCAGATGCATTCGACAGCTTTGTCAATAACCCTGTAAACGTATCTATTGACAGTGAATGGGTATTCTCTGGTGATTTGAACAGGAGAGTCCATGTTCAGGCTGTTTATAATTTTTTATTTAGTTTTCCTTCGTGATTCTTTTAGGTGTAAGTTTACTGTTCATGATTCTGCAGGTGTTGGCAAAGGTTCAGTCTTGCAAAGTAAAGGCTGTAAAGGTCATCTAATTTCTATTGCCATCTAAAGGTAATTTCCAACGATTTTAGTATTTAAGTTCTGGGTAGTTGCTGGCTGGTGGAAAACATGGTAGCTTGTATTCCCTGTTACATTCTATATAACATAAAAATATATCATTTAGGAGTCCAGTTTGAAGAAAATAATGCCTTTATGGTTTTGTGGGGGGGTGAAGACTAATGTATGGAAACCTCACCATTGCATTTATTAAGACAATTTACCAGTACCCAGCCACTTTAAAGAGAAAGAAAATCTTACCACCCGTCTGATGTTCATAGGAAGAATCCACATCAATATAAACCTGCATTACAGGTATACACTGAATCATCACAGACAGCCCAAACATCGTATGTATGTTCATATAGAATGATGTAGGCTGAGATATTGTCATATTGGCTGTGAAAGACAACATACTGTTAATCAGGATTAAAGCACTGACTCTCTTCTGCAAAGTTCTAAGGATGTGGTTAAATATTTTGTTGCTGGCCCAAATGACAATGAATGTGCCGCTATAAGAATCCCTGTCACCACCCTTAAAAATTGCAGGTAAAAGCACAGTACCCACCACTCCAAGTTTGCTTCCTTGATAGACTATAATCTCAATACAAATTAGCTAACTAAATGTGAGATTGTAGTTCATTTGATACCATGTTAACATTAATATCACCAGATCCTAAGAAGGGTGAACTGTTTTATATAAGTTAATTTTGAATAAACATTTCCTTTTTTTAGTGAAGTAAAAATCAAATTTAGCATAAAAATCTAAATATCTGTATATCCAACTAGTGTTTACCTGTCTATTCTTATCTGATCCGTTGAAAAAGTCTATTGTTTCCAGAATAAAATAGCTGAAGCTTACATTTACAAACATAACTTAAAGGAGAATTATGAGGTGAGTGATTTTCACTCAGTCTCATAATCTGAGCCGACCTGTGACAATGAGACTGTCACAGGTCAGCTCAGTAGATATGGAAGTGAGCGAACACATACCGGCGCTCGCTCACTTCTCGATCCTGTGCCGGCAGGGAGCCGTGACAGGGGAGGGACTGGATTCCCCCCTCCCCTGTCCAATCCTCCAACGCTGTCTGGCGGAACCGATGGGGGTGGGGACGGGTACAGCCGGCTCTGTCTCTAGATAGGCAGAGCCAGCTGCCAGTCACACAGCTGGGTGGATCCAGACATAATTGTCTGGGTCCGTTCAGGCTGCGGCGTCTCAGTATACCATGAGCTGTAGCTTGCGGTATACTGAGCTTTGGACACAAACTAACGTCCTCCCATTACCCTTAGGAGAACTATGGGGAAAAGCCCTAACCCCATAGTTCTCCTTTAATGTAACACTAAAACCAAGAGTTAAACCTTAAAAATGCATTTGACTACTTTTTTTTTTATAAATTCTTTATTGTCGCAAAGGTAGCATGTACATGGTACGTATACATACAGATACAACTGGAATAATTCTAGTGAGAACACCAATAACACATTACAATCATCTAAACTTGACCATCTGGGTAACCCTTCATTTAGACTTATAGATATAGAACAGGTGGAGTCGAGATCACTATGCACGTGAATGTGTAGCAGAGCATCCACCGGTGGAATAACAGTTGGATACCGTGGAAGCCTGAGAGGGAGGGGGACATACATACATTGGGGGAGGGGGTGAAACAAGACACGTAAACAGAAAGATAGAGAGGAAAAAGGGGGGGAGGGGGGGATGATGGGGTCGGGCATCTTCACCGGGTGCCTATGTGTCAGATTTCAAGTCTCCATTATCATGCGGTATTCCGTAGTGGTGGTGTATTCTATCCAGTAATACCACGTAGCTGTGAACTTGCAGGAGGTGCCCTGGTGGAACTGGTGAGATCTTCCATGGAACGAATATCGTTTATTTTGGAGAACCACATTTGGACCGAGGGCGGGGTAACCTGTCTCCATAGAAGAGGTATACATGCTCTGGCTGCATTCAGTAAATGCACCAGAACCGAGCGGGAGTAGCTTTTCACTGGGAAGTGGTTATGGTGGAGAAGGAAGAACGCCGGGTCATCCGGGACGGTGTGATCTGTAAATTTTTGCGCAATGAGGCGGACCTGTGTCCAGAAAGGTGTCAGAGATGGGCAGGACCAGAAGATGTGAAGCATATCCGCAGGGGAAGAGCCGCAGCGCCAGCAAATGTCCGGATTTGCCCGTGACATCTGGTGAAGTCTATGAGGGGTCCGGTACCATCTCGTTAGGATTTTGTATCCCAGTTCCTG
This sequence comes from Nanorana parkeri, assembly GCF_000935625.1. Classification (NCBI taxonomy): domain Eukaryota; kingdom Metazoa; phylum Chordata; class Amphibia; order Anura; family Dicroglossidae; genus Nanorana; species Nanorana parkeri. The sequence continues at coordinate 710,221 of NW_017307060.1, read as the reverse complement.
GTATCTATTGCAGATGGATGACTTCAGGGAGTGGCGCAACAGCTGGGCACCTTCCTCCTGTGAGAACTGTATCCCCAGCTCCCCCTCCCAGCGCTCAAGGAATCGGAGCGGGGTCTCCAGGTCTGCAGCCAACACTAGTTGGTAGCATAGAGAGAGTGTTTTAGTTATGGGTTCCTTGTCAGAGCAGATTTGCTCAAATAGTGTAGGCTTTTTCGTGTAGGGGTAGGTAGAGGAAGCGAGGAGAGAAAGTGTGACAGTTGGTGCAGGCGCCATGTGTCGAGATTTTCAGAATCTGGGTCCTCAGGGGAGTTTCTACGTATTTGCCAGTCAGGACCCTGGAGGAAGTGCTCGAAATTTTCCCCCTGCCAGAAGGCGGCGAAACGGGCCGGCCTCCAGACCAGGGGGAAAATCCGGAGCCCCCAAGATCGGCCGCATAGGGGATGGATCAGGGGATATTTGTTTGCGTATGAAGGCCCATCGGGCTGCCCTCCAAGTGGGACCTATAGTCGGGTGTGTTCTAATTATTCGGGGTAGGCGTCCCTCGTACCACGGTAGACCAGGTAGGGAGATCTTGGTCACAGATTGTTCCACCTGTATCCAGGGCTTGGTGGCGCTGTGACAGCACCAATCAATTACCCTGGCCAAGTGTGAGGCTATGTAATAAAAATGGAAGTCGGGAAGGGCTAGCCCCCCCTTGGCTTTGGGGCGTCTCAGAGTCGCCAGTTTGATTCGTGGGGCCTTGCCGGCCCATATAAAGTTGGTCACCATTGCTTGCAGGGAGCGGAAAAAGGAGCGTGGAACCATGATCGGGAGGGCTTGGAAAGGATATAGGAACCGCGGAAGGACATTTTGTTTGATGACATTACAGCGGCCTGTCCAGGAAAATGTCGAGCGTGCCCATCCTTGAATGTCTTTTTTGACCTTTTGTAGTAGTGGGGGGAAATTGAGGCTGTAAGTGTCCGACAGGTTCCGTGGAGGCTTTATCCCTAGATATTGGAGTGCTGTAGAGGACCACTGATAAGGAAAGTTCTGTTGTAGGCGCGCTAGTAATTGAGGGGGAATAGTCAAATTTAGAGCCTCCGACTTCTGGGTGTTTATATGGTAGTTCGATAGCTCGCCGTATCGCTGAAGGGCCTGGAGTAGATTAGGTATGGACGTGTCCGGTGTCGAAATGAAGAACAGGAGGTCATCCGCATATGCTGCTATTTTATGGGCCTGTCCCCCCACCTCAATGCCATGGATATCAGGATGTGCTCTAATGGTGCGGAGCAGGGGTTCAAGGGTCAGGCTAAAAATGAGGGGTGAGAGTGGGCAGCCCTGTCTGGTGCCACTAGATATGGTGAACGCTGACGAGAGTGTACCGTTAACGGCATTCTACTACTTAACTATTAACAGAAATGTATCTTGTTTGTGTATTACTCGGCTGTAGATCCTCAAATCATCTCTGAATTGGTGCTGACACTGTCCTTCCTTCTGTAGGGTGGCTACTTGTGTTCCCCATGGATTGTAAAGTAGCCATCACTCTAAACTCGCTCCCATGATGGATTACAATCTCACGTTTAGTTTATTAGTTTGTATTGAGATTGTAGTCCATCACGGGAGTGAGCTTAGAGCAGTGACTGCTTTGCAACACACACAGGAACGATGGGGAACACAAGTAGCCACCCTCCAGAAGGAAGGACAGTGCAGGATGAATTCAAAGATGATTTGAGGATCAGCCAAATGATACACAAATATGATACATTTTTGTTAATACAGCAGCTGATACTTGAATGCATTTTCTGTGCTTAGTGGCACCTTAACATAAATTCCATATCATTCTTTCCAGTATAGCTACTTCCCTTTCCTTCCTCTCCTCTTACATAGTTACATAGTTAGTAAGGTTTGAAAAAAAGACACAAGTCCATCGAGTTCAACCTATAGACCTATAGAGAGTTCAACCTATAGAGATACGGAGAAAAGCCTAAACAGAATGCTATGCCCACATTACCCAATGTTGATCCAGAGGAAGGCAAAAAAACCCTATAAGGCATGGTTTAATTTGCTCCAACAGGGGTAAACAATTCCTTCCTGATCCCCTTAAGGCAATCGAATATACCTATAATAACTCAATATCCAGTAATATTCTGTGCATCCAGATGTTTTTTAAACAATTAACTGAGCTAGCTAGAAATAGCCCCTGAGGGAGTCTATTCCACATTTTCACAGCTCTAACTGTGAAGAATCCTTTCCGTATGCAAAGGTTAAACCACTTTTTCTCCAGACACAAAGAGTGCCCCCTTGTCCTTTGCAGTGACCTTAAAGTGAATAATTTGGCACCAAGCTCACTATAGGGACCATTTATGTATTTATACATAGTGCTCATGTCCCCCCTTAATCGTCTCTTCTCCAGAGAGAACAAATTCAGGTCAGCTAATCTTTCCTCATAGCTGAGCTCCTCCATGCCTCTTATGAGTTTGGTTGCCCTTCGCTGCACTTTCCCCAGTTCCACAACATCCTTTTTGTGAACTGGTGCCCAAAACTGAACTGCATATTTCAGATGAGGTCTTACTAATGCTTTGTACAGGGGCAGGATGATGTCTCTATCTCTGGAGTCTATACCCCTCTTAATACAAGAAAGTATTTTGCTTACTGCTCAACTTTTTCTGTACTGCACTTATATACCTCAACAGGCCAGCAAGTCAATTAGGAGATTTTACATTTTCAAAAGTTGGAAATAATTATGATATGTTGGCAGTAAATCAGTCACTGTTCCTGCCAAACATTTAGTAGCTGTTGTTATTCCTGCAAAAAGCAAACACTGTTTAGGGATGCATGCTTTATACATTATCCTTGTAGGTAGGTATTGCTAAGCTCCTTCATTCTCTAAGATTATCTTTGCCTGGTGACTGAACTGTATGTGGTTTACAAGTGCAGAGCATGTTGGCATGGCATCTTTGTACACTGCTCTGCCTTAGCTCTTGCAACTGAACAGCAAAGTAGACATACAGCATTTTAATCTAATGTTGTTCTATAATATTATAGAGTGGTAGACATGCAGCAGATTTACTACATTACTGCTGTTTTTATAGTCTTTGGTGCTAAAGTAGTACTAATTACTGTTTAGGCCGTGTTACTAGGTTTTACTGGAGAAACATTGAGTGTCCAGCTTCCCTTTTTTATATACAATAGTTGTAATTGTCTCCCCAAAATAACTTTTTAAACCATATATTCTATGGTTTGATATCACAGGCATCTACCCTGCAAATATCTCCTTATCATATATGAGATCCATTCTTGACTTGAGCAATTCTATTTAATAATGATATTTTTAAGAATGGATTTATTGATGGAAAATGTGTATTTACCCTTATGCTGGAACATTACATAAAACAATTCCTAGGATTTCCATCTTCATTTACTGTTGACAGTTTTTGCAACTAACCCTCAAATCTGCTCCTAACTTGCAAAACATTTTACACAATAATAGCTCACTGACCAACATAATATTTAGAAATCCGCAACTGAAATATCCACTTAGAGGGCCCTCTTCCGCTTAATCATATCTCTATTTTCACAACTCCAAGCACAAAAATAAATAATACACTTAATACCAATTACCATTTCCTGTATTAGCCAGATGCTTTGTAAAGGCAATCTGTTGTTTCCACACTTAGTCTCCCCCTAATTTAAACCTTTCTGTTCTTAATTTCCCAGTCTGATCATTTATTATTTGCAAACATATCCATACTCACCAACTGAAACAGGCAGTTGAAGGGTCATCCAGTTAAGAAAGGCTACACAATTTTCTTTAACAGACACTACCTGAATATAAGATAAACATAATTTGACATTCAAACAACAAAACATTTTTCTGAGATTAGATGGGTGCTTTGTGCAAAGTGTCTTTAGAAAAAAAAACAGTTTTTAGAGATAGTGTACTCATGAGAGCTCCACAATGCTATGACATGGACAAACTCTGTATGTCTGTGTCATTGGAAAGATTTCCATTCACTTTTTGGAAGGGGAACAGGAAGTGAGAGGCAATATCTCCAAAATAAGGGGAAATTCCCTCTTAGGCAGCTGTCATAGAAAAAGGTGTCACCATTGGAAGATTTACACTTACCCCCCTGTATAAGTGACAATTGTAAATTATAAATTTACCTTCTCTGAACCTGTGTTCTTACCCAATCGTCCAAAAATAGATATTAGTCAAACTTTTTGATCCGGAAAGTAGCATGGCTTAGTGGATTATTAATACATCCACTAAATTCCCTCCCTGGCGAAGCACCCTCTCTATGTTGAGGGCATGTGGCCTGGTATGGTGCAGAGGGGCCACAAAAATATCTCCCCTTTCCTGCTCTTCCAAGCTGCTGCTCGGATCAAGGGTCTGCTAAAGGATTTGGGGGGGACCCATGCTTTTTTTTGTTTGTTTTTTTGGCTTGGGGTCCCTCCTAAAATTCCTACCAGACCTAAAGGGTCTGGTATGAATTCTGAAGGGGACCACACACCACACTTTTTTTTTCTTTGGATTGTCTAACACCTTTCAGTTAATTTGGTAAAATTTGGATGTACCCGAATATTCAGTAGTGCAAAATTCGTATTTGTTTGAACTCTTTATTTGTTCCATTTGGAAATTCAAATGCATCCAAACTTCTGAATATGCCGATATTCGTCCGAATTTCAATTCAGAATTAAATAAATCTTACATGTCTAATCCTAAGGCCATATCTTCCTCAGGCTTTTTCAACCCCACTGGCCTTATGGTATTAAACATTGTTTTCTACAGCTCTACCCTCTCATGATCATCAGTAAGATCAGTAGCACAGTGACCTACTTTTAGTGAATTTGAATTGATGCTGCATCTTGCCTTGTTGACAGCTGGAAAGCAAGTTGATATTTGACACTCATACTTACAATTTCACCTCTGTTCAATACCAGAATTAAACCTTTCAGGCAGGATTTGCTGCTACTGATTTCACACCTGCGTAACTCTCCCAGTAACACAAAGTCATGGCCGGTGCTGTGCTACAGTATATGAGAAAGTAGAGAATTAAAGCTTTGCAATGTTCATAGAAATCTGTGTAATTTGTCTTTATATAATGATGACTAACCAATGCAAGGATATGAAAAATATATAACTGTGTTATTGTACAATTGACATTTAGGCTAGGTTCACACCTAGGCAATTTATCGTGTGGATTGCGTTGTGTGATATTGCGTGAAACAGATTCATATTCAAGTCAATAAAGACTGTTCACGCTTTTGCGGTTTGTCGCGCAGACGAAATTGCCTGTTGTGCAAAAAGGTACAGGAGCTATTTTTGGTCAGTTGTCGCTTGGTTTGGGTCCCATAGACATCTCTATGCACTGAAACCATGCGAAAAACCGCATGGTTTTCAAAGAACAGTTGTACAAACGAAAACGTGTGAAAACCACTCACCAGCTCAGTCGCCTCAGTGTGAACCTAGCCTTAAAGCCAAATTACAGCCAAAGCTTTTTTCACAGACTTGTACAGTATCCACGGAGCCTACATGGAAATTTTCAAACTGATATATGCCATGAAGTCCATTATTGTCTACATAATGTAATGTTTACATAAACACAGCATAACGCTGTTACTACAGTTACCCAATAGCAGACAAACGTAAAGTGCAAGTAAACCCTAACAACGAACTTCCCTTATTTGATCTCTTTTGGTCTGTTAAATATACGATTGAACGGGTTTTGTTATAGCTTTTCAATAAGTGCCAAAAATGCCTGTTGATCCTGCCGGAAATTTTGTCAGCTGATAACTTCCTGTGCTCACTGCCTGTACTGCATTCTTATCAGTTACATTGTTTCCAATTTTTTTTTAGAACTGTAGAATTCCTATATGTTATAGAGAAGAGGTGTTTGCAGCCCTGTCCAAGACACCGCTGCTCTTCCACAGATACAATACAATGAGGGTACATTGTCAATCTAGGGCCTACTGCTACTGGCAGGATCATCATATAAAAATAAAGGGAAACAAGGCTAACAAACACATATAGGGACTGGTAAGCTGCAATATATAAAATTTTTGATCTTAGGTTTAGATATACTTTAAAAATCATATACAAGCATATTCATTCACACTAGGCAAAAATACAATTAGCAAAGTTGTTTTGCTGTCCTATCTATCAGTTTAGGCCCAAAAGAGCATATGAAGGTGGACACAGCGTATGCTATATTGTACTTATGACTGAATATAATGTTTCTCTAGAATTTTTGTATTATTATTATTTCTTACCTTTGCCAGGACATAACTGCAGTCCCCATTGGTACTATAACGAGATCCATCGAAGGTTGTAATATGTGATCCTCCTTCAACTGAACAGCTGCTTGTGCAAGGCAACGCTTTACATTTCCACTTCCCTTTAGAGCATGTGCTGAAGAAGAAGCAATTATGTAAGTCATAGGGGTGTATTTTTTAAACAATTTGCAGAGCCATTCACCCTACACAATTGCATGTGCATTTGTTCTATTTGAATATTGGCAAAAATTAATGTTATTAGCATATTTTCTTTCCTGGTCAAATATATTATTAGGTAAATACTGCAATATGGCCAATAGATAGAGCTAAAGAGCATAGGAAACAAGTTTTTCTTTTTTTAAGTAATGTGAAGAAAGGTTTTGAAAACTCGGTTTGGCTTTTCATTCTGTGTGTGTCTAACTGTCCCAGTGACATATGTTCCCTTCATTTCTTGAGTCACTACAGGGTTACAAACAATTATAAAATCCTAACAGAATTGTTTATCCCTTTCCTGCTCCATTCACATTTAAAGAACTTTGATGGATGGAGTAAAAACTTTGCCCATGGAGGGCAAAACAAATGGTTCACTTACTCACTATTGAGTAAGGGTAGGGTAGGGTTTTAATTGCTCTCAATTTTGTTTTTGCCATCGCTAACCTCATTAGGGAGATTTTTCTTAATTTCCTGCTCTATAGACTTAATGGGAAGTAAGGGAAATACCCTCTTAGACAGCTGTCATAGGAACAGATGTCCACATTTAAAGATTGTCCTTGTATTCCTGTTCTGGTTACAACTAGTCATTTTGGATTTACCCTCACTTTTATTCTTTGTGACATTAGTGATCTGGACAATTAAAAATAGTCAAACTCCGTAATGGGGACACAGACAACAATATTAGCATAACAATGGTTCTAAACCGCTCACTACTCTATATAAACCTAAATAAAATGGATTTTCATACTTCTAAAATCATTTTCTTGGGAGTTCAGTGAGGGATACAGGATGCAGAGACAATTACTGATGCCTGCTGGAGGAATTGATCCGATATGTTCTCCTGGAGGTAACCAGATCACAATAGGCAGACAGCAAAGGCTAGCCGAGGAAGTAGTGGGTGATGTTACCTTGTGTTAACAGGAGCACAAAGCACGCGCGCAAGACACTTCTGTAAACTACATGTGTCATTGCTCATTCCTTCAAAACCCATCATAAACCCTTTCTGCATAAAACCCTTGGAAAAAAGGGATGATACAGTTCCCCAACAGTCCTTTTGATTAGGTAACTCCAGGTGCCCAGCCCACACAACCTACTCAGAAAGTGAGTGATCAGAAATTGGCCCACACCAGAGGCTGAGCCATGGCTCTGGACCTGAAAAGCGTACTGAGGCTAACTGACACAGTACACTCAGGACTGGAAAGTGCACAATGACAAACCTGGTGCCAAAAGGTCATATTCCAGGCTAAACCCAGCAGGGTCTGGGTACGGCCTCCAAAGATATTGATCATTATATGCTGATCCAAAAACCTATAGTTTAAAGAGGCCAGCATATAGAGAAATGTTGCTTGAAGAAAAAAGGGAAAAAATGGCTAGTGAAAAGACATCCATCCTCCTAGGACATAAACTGGGGCATGCTGGAAGTTGGGGTTTATGCTGTTTGACAGCTGTTTTTTTTTTTTGTTTTTTTTTGCCAGTTTCCAAATCCAAATGCACAAGACAGTAAAACCCAATTGTCTCTAAAACCTGTGATTTGCCTTTAGTTATACTTTAAGCAAACCATTAGCTTTGTCTGGTATGGAAAAGCAAAGGTTCCCCTTAGGCACAATAGGCATGTTCATTATGGTTAAGTACTTAATCCAATCTTAACATAAGAAGTTTGACTTTATTCCTTGGCTTTGTTCTTGATCTGTCTTTGCACCCAGAGAACACGGTGACACGGAAAGTTGTTGAGCATACATTTTATTTGAAGTTTTATGTCTACTTTCCTCACGTGAGTAGTTTTTCAAATAAAGGAGGTTTTTTAATTTTGCGGTTTTACGCTATGGGCTGTTTTGATATTTTATTGGATATGGTCGTGATGACACGCTGACGTCATTTTCTGTGCAACGATTGTGGAGAGATGGCCTTTGAATAAGATCGATTGGAGACCCATTAAAGTGATTCTAGACCTGTTCAGGTCTATTTATAAGGTGAGCGGCCCACTGAGAGGGGGAGCACCTGGGTGATAATTGGAGTTGACGTATGGACTTTGTACAAAGAACTTTCACAGTGGAAGGATAAAGAGTGTGGTGCACTTGGGACAAATCTTGAGCACAGTATATATGTGTGATTCCACATTTATGTATATTTGAACAAGGAATATATGATTGAACTTTCCATAGGATTATTATTTACAAGAAGATGCATTGTTAACACTTTTTTTGATTGAATGTATTATTTAAGCACATATTTATTATAGAGATTTGTTTATGTATTGTTCTAGATGAAGTGCAGCACATTCATTATAATTTGATATATTCAGAGGGTAACACTTCTTATAGTGCTTGCAGCTACACAGGGATTGGCGCGAGGTGATATTTGTCACTTACAGGTTAAAGCAGGTCTAGGATGTCCTGGACTCAGAGGAAATTAGGTGAAAAATGCTGGCCATCATTGAAGGTGTATATTGCAGCAAAAACTGGTCTTGTTATTTTTTCTTTTTAATGTGCTGTTCATTTTTATCTAGCTATTTTTGTCTGGCGATCTCTTTTAACTCACCATGCTTGACATGAAGTACTGTAGGATGAGCCTGGGGAGTAATTATTACCATCATAGACACAGAAACAGTTCTCTTGAGGGATGCAGCCTAGGTTATTTATGTCATCAAGCACAGTGTCTGGGAATAAAACATGAAGTCAGCTTAAAAGGAAAATAACTGATATTTGCATATATGAAATATAGAGCAGAGCTCACTGAATTTTATAATTATGTTACCTTCAGGGCAAAAACATCCATCTATGTTGTGATCTTCACAAACCATGGACCTTTCTGTATTGGAGCAAGTATTGAGGCAAGGAGAGCCATACTCTTGGTATACCATGTTTAAAGGACATGTGACAGCTGCAATCACAAAAGTGAGCTAACGTATGAGTAAGCCAGTACAGACTAAGTAATTGGCATACAGCACCCAACAAACTGTTGTATGTACGGTATAAATAGACTATAGACAGACTTTTTTTCCATTTATAATTCGACAATAAGACTTAGAACAGAGTTTATGTTAAAAATTAAACCCAACAAAAGTCTCACACCTTTGTATCAACCTATATAGTGTCCTATTATGATTTGTAACTAATATGTGCTCACAAAATGCCATAATACACCTATTTCTCTCAATATCAGGCTTCATGCCTTCATACTCCACTGCTCTGCGCTGGCATAGCTAGGTACTGCTCATCAGCAACATCCTCAAATAGACTTCCATAGGAAGAGAGAAGGTGTGTTACTTAGTGCTGATTAATCAATGCAGTAACTAACTCTGGACCCTCCTGGACTGCACAGCTATTTTTAGACACCATGCACAAATGGCGGCAACAGGAAAATAGAGGCAAGACTACTAAACACAAGTTTAAAACTGAAAATAAAAGATCTGTTTGCTGCGGACTAGAAATAATCGAAGCACACTTTAAAGAGATCCTATCACCAGACCATTCATTTCAGCAACAATTGTGCCATATTATTTTATGTGCCTTTAACATATTCTTGGCATGTTATTTACCGTCTTGGATGTGATTTTAGCAGCCCCTGCGGACTCAAAGCTGTTAATCAAATTACACTCTATATTAATCCCCTTTGTACCTTCCCCAGCAGCTACATAAATGGTTATGTAGGGAAATAAGGGGAGGGAGAGATTTGCTGGGCCAGCATATCCAGTAGTTACACTCTCCTAGAAGAGGAAAGGACGATGAAGTGCAAGCAAGGAGGGCTGTAGTAGGAAACTGACATTTTCGGGAGTGTCAATTTCTTAGCCAGTTCCGAAGCACTTTGCAGGTCAATAAAAAAAAATTGTTTATGAGAAGGGAAAATGCTGAAGGTAAGGATTTAAAATACTTTATTTTTCTGTGTTTTTACCTGAAATTCTTTAATTTGGTGACAGTCTTTTTAATAATATGCTATTTAGCTTATTTTGTTACCAGTTAGCAATTATATTAAACTCAGTATGTAGTATACATGCTGACATGCTCTTTAGACTTACGGCACAATGAAGGGGTTCTCCAGTTATCAGGAACACCTCCAGCATGTGTACACTGGCGTGAATACTCAGCAAACATACTGCACAGACAGGACATTTGGTCTTTGGAGCTACACCTGCATAGGTCTTGCACACAGATGTCTATGTACACCTTAGGGTCCAGAAGCATGCTGCAATTGCTGAAGGCTTCAGATGTGAGAATGGTTTTACATATCTCATCCTAAAACAAACAAATACAATTAACTTGTGCAGTCCGAATGTTACAATTTTTTTATTCTACAATGTATGTACCAATAAATAACCGAAAGCATCATAATATTGCGAGAATAACACAACAGACTTTCCTCCAGCTGTGTTTACAAAGTGTCAGACCTAAGGCGACACTAAGCTTAGGAGTTAAATCTTAAAAATGCATTCAAGTTCTTTAACTATTTAAAAAAATGTACCTTATTTGTTGATAACTCAGCTGTAGACCTTATTATGGGAGATGGGATAATTCTAACATACAGAGGATTAACACACATTATACTTATCTGGATTTAAAGTGACACTAAACCCAAGAGTAAAATCTTAAAAATGCATTCAAGTTCCCTAACTATTAACAAAAATGTATCTTATGTGTGCATCACTTAAATGTAGCTCCTCAATTAATCTCTGAATTGATGCTGACACTGTCCTTCCTTCTGGAGGGTGGCTACTTTTGTTCCCCATGGTCCCTGTGTGTTGTGAAGTAGACACCGCTCCAAGCTTGTTCCCACGTTAGACTACAACCTCACACATAGTAACCTCATAGCTTACTAATTACTTGAATTGAAATGATCCTTTATCATGGGAGTTTACTTGGAGCAGTGGCTACTTTACAACACACACAGCACCACAGAGAACAAAAGTGGCCAACCTCAAGAAAGAAGGGCAGTGTCAGCACCAATTCAGAGATGATATGAGAATCTACAGCCGAGCAATACACATATAAGCTAAATTTTTGTTAATAATTAAGGTACTTGAATGCATTTTTAAGATTTAATTGAGTTTAGTGCCACTTTAACCTCCCTGGCGGTATGATTATGTCAGGAATTTTGTACCAAAAGCGGTACAATTTTTTGCATGGAAATTTGGTGTTATGTATTGTAGGCCTGCAATTCTTAGTAAATCTTAGGAATAACTCACCTAAATCTGTTAAGCCAGACTCGGGATTACCGCCAGGGAGGTTAAAGTCCAAATGCTACCCATTTTTAGTGAGGAAGTGTCAGGTTTTTATTCTTGTCTGTTTCCTTATTAAAGGGATTTCTCTTTTTTTCTGACTCCCAAAACCTCCACAATCAAAATCTCCCTCACTTGACAAAGGCAACAATAAAATCTGGGGTCTATTGTTTTATACCTTTCCCACTCTACAAAAAACTTTTTATGTTTTATTTGTTGGTCATTTCCACACCTGGGAGATTTTTCCCTCACTTCATCTATTATCTGATAGCCTGATAAGCGATTAGAGGAAAATTGACCCTCACTTTGTGTTCTGCTTGACACCTGTCAAAAAAAGAACTTTTGGGAAGAATGTATAGTTAGGGACTTTGCCTGCATTTTGAGCCACTGCATTTGCCTAAACTCTGTTTTAGTTCACATTTGATGGTAGTTTACATTTACCTTATCTCTGCAGTCAGTTGATGTAGGAGGGGACACATTTGGACAGTCTTCTGTTGGTTCATTCCATTTCTGCATGTTTCCAAACTGCACTGCAGTGACTTCAATGCCTAATCAGAAATGTATTCTAATGATTATTAATATATATTGATTACTGTATGAAACACATGTGTTTTTAAAATGCATTTCAAGTAGATATGTTGATCAAGTCAATCCACTTCGGCAGATAAGAAATGAGGAATCTACAGCTACTGTATAGTAGATATGACATCTTCTGACTTTCCAATACCTTTGTGAGAAGGAGCAACTCCAAAAATGAGATGAGCTGAATGTGATATTTTCAGAAAATTAGATCATGCTACTCTTCTTTTTGATCGAAACTAAAACATCTGGCTAAGGCCCCGTTCCCACAGCGCGATATGCAAATCGCGCGTTTGTCACGCGATTTGCATATTGCGCGACATCGCGAGATTTGCAGCGCGATATCGCGTTCAAGCTTGCATTGAGCAAGCTTGAATCGCGGCTAAATCCGCTCCAAAAAGGGTCCTGCTGTAGCGACACACGACCCGCGACAGCAGGACCCTTTGCCCCATTGAAATGCATTGGAGCGCAATATCGCGGGGTAATTTGCCGCGATATCGCAGGAATTACCGCGCGATAAATCGCTCAATGTGAACGGGGCTTAAAGGTTACCACTATTATCTTTGGCCTAATATGTGCATCACTACAATTCTCAGTGTACTCTTTTACTAAGGGCTTTACATTTCTAAAATTAGGGCTAAACTATGTACCTAGATCTAAGCTTCATCCATCCATAATCCCACTATTCTTTGAGAACCCCTCAGCGGCCTATATAAAAGTTATTATTGGACAATGCTGCTTTGAATCGTTGGGTCTTAGCCAAGAGTGGATTCAGGATCGAAAGATCCCTCAGAAGGCACTTTCTGTCTAGTAAAGATAACAGCATAAAACCTGTGGCATTTTTTAAAGCCCAACTAAACTTTCCTCTGCGATATAATTAATGTGTTAGTATAAAAAAAATACCTATATATTTGTATAACAGATCCCACAAGAAACTTACCTGATATAGTGCTATCATCTACCACCAAATACACTAATTTTTATAAAAACTATTTAAAATCCACAGCATAAGCTGGTAAAGTTACAATGTTGAACTTTTAAGGAACATGCCATACTCTTGTGGGCTCTATTGTACAGATTTATAGTTTTTCTAATTAATACATTGATTATATCATGGAGGAAAGCAGCGTACTTCTGTCCCCTACCTAAAAATGTATATATTCTTTAAGTCTTATAGTTGAATTTCTTTGGAAAGCAGACATGTACCGAGAGGAAAAGTCCCAGCCCTCCCAGCATGCTGTAGAGAAAGACCCTTGCTCTCTGTGTGCAAGTAGTGGTCTCTCTGCAGAGGTCAGACACACCCTCTGTAAAGTCACAGCAAGAGTGATGAGGGTGGGCTTGGTACATGCCCAGTTCCTCTGAGTTCACCCAAGCCCACTCAAAACTTTGACCACCACCGCCACCTTCCATACTAGCTAGTTGCGGGAAGGCACATTTCCTTCCCCGCAGCTATAAGTGGCTGGGAATTATTCCCCCATTACAACTGCTGGCACTGATTGGGTCGGGAGGTGGTGGTGATCAGAGTTTTGAGGTGGATTGGGCAAACTCAGGTGAATTGGGTTAACACCAAGCCCAGCCTCATCTCTACTCCCTAGCTCTGACTTAACAGGAGGTATTTCAGACCTCTGCAGAGAGACCACTCCTTTCACATGGAGGACATGCATCCCTCTCTGCAGCATGCTGGCAGGGGACAGGCTTTTCTACACAGAATGTTGCAGATTCCTAAAGAAAATGAACTGTAATTATTTGCATACCTTTTGTTTTGCTGCACCTGGAATGTATTTAGCAGATTTAAAAACTGAAAGTTTACTTTGGCTTTAAAGTTTTAACAGGCTGATGGGCCTGCTGTGCTGGATTCCAGAGTATGCAAATATGTGCTGCTAATATGATGCCTTCCATTATTCTTTTAACCAATGCTTATCATGTCTCTCCTTTTCATCTAGATGTTTTAATATTTATTGTAACTACTCTGACAAATGTAACTATTATGTTTCAATTCAAGTTTCATGTATTTCCAGCCAAGTTGTGGTAACCATTACTATGGAACTTGTGAATATGTTAAAGATAGCATGAAAAGCCCATAGCTTGACTATTCAGACTCATACACTTTTCTGTTGTAACCCACACAAGAACAATTATTAAAGATGAACTCTGGGAACCAAATTGTTTAGCTCAAAATCCACAAAGACATCTACTGTGTGAGAATAACATGCATTTGCAAACCTAGTTATAACCTTGAAAAAGTAGCAGTGCAATTATCACTGTGCTGCACATAACCTGTGCAGAGAGAAGAGTTCCGAGAGTTCCGAGTGGGGCTCAGCTGGCCCCACCGACTACAGGCTCCCTGCAGAAAACTACAGGATGGAACAGATACAAGACCAGTAACCCTGCACAATTAGAGAAAGCAGCAGTTATCAGTCTTTATACAGAAAGCTCCTACATAGAAGAAACATTTCACAGTGGATTACTGCACAGACTTGGAAGGAATATTTAAAACACACTAAAACTAAAGTATGAATACACATGCCACTTGTGATTAGTCAATCGTTTCTTATCCTGCAGTTCAGCTTTAAAAGAGAACTATGGGGTAGCCTTTTTATCCCATAGTTCTCTTAAGGGTCACGGGAGGACATGTTCTAATGTCCTCCTGTGACCCAAAGCTCAGTATATAGCGAGCTATTGCTTACTATATACCCAGATTGCCGCAGCCGGGACGGATCCCGATAATGCTGTAGAGATCCACCCAGCTGCGTGAGTGACAACTGGCTCTGCCTATCTAGAGGCAGAGCCAGCTGTGCCTGCCCCTCCCCCGTCCTTTTCTCCACTCAGTGCTGGAGAAACAGAGAGGGGAGGGGAGGAATCCCTGGAGGGACAGTCACCGCTCTCTGCAGAGAGATGATCAGAAAGTGAGCGAGCGATGGCATGTGTTCGCTCACTTCCCGATCTATAGAGCCGACCTGTGACAGTTTCATTGTCACAGGTCGGCTCGAACTATGAGGTTGAGTGAAAATCACTTACCTCATAGTTCTCCTTTAAGGACACAAGGGGTTTAGCTGCTCCTGCACCCTCAGAGTTGGATGGGGACAAAAGTGTTTTCCTTACCGCAGGTTGCATGCTAGAGTCCTTTGGGAAGGTGGAGTTTGGGAACAATGCAGTAAGGGAAATTATGACTTTAAAGGATATTAGGAAACCAATGGCAAAATAAAAAGAGAACAATAATATACAGCAGGCATAGTGGCTTTTTGTGCTGCTTTGAGGGCTACATTTAAGGGAAACAAATCATTTAAATTACATCACAAGGGGAGAGGAACGAGCCCACATTAGTAACACAGGCAAACAACGTGTTGTTCTGCACCTGGAGGACGTCTGCCTGCATTTTACTACTACATATTTCTATTACTTTGGCATTAAGTTGAATCACAGAGTAGTCAAGACAATTCTCTCTTCATCTACTTCTGGCCTACAAACACTTGTGAAGAATGAGATTATTGTCACTTTGAAAGCATGGAACTCTCTCTTTTATTTAAAAAAATGTTCTTTAAGCCAAAGCAAGGGAAGGTAGTGAAAGACAGGGGTAAATATGCCCTGTTCTTGATCAAAAGTAAAAATCTTTTACTATTTATGAGATTTTTTAAAATTCTGTTTAACATTAGGGTCTCTTCCGTAACATGTATTTGTTATTTTACCTGCCGCTATTATTTTTCTGTTTTAACTAATGACAATGTTCTCATTAAAAATGTGCAATTCATAGATATACTGTAAATCTGCATAGGTGTGAATTTTTTTTTTCTTCATACAATGGATAATTATTTAAATTCTTTATTTATAATAAATCTGTGTTTTATCTCATACATCTGTATATTATCTCAACCTCAAATATGTTATCTTTTGCTCTTTTTCACATATACAGTAGCTTACAGAACTCTAATAATTATGGCAAGTAAAAAGCTATCTGTATTTTTAAAGTGGACTTTACATTAACCGTAAGGTCTGTTTATAAGGCCCAGGCTCCATCCCCCTGTGAAAACAACGTGCTGAACCTAGTTGTGAAAGGTACCTGTAAAAAAAAAAAGCTTGATTGTATACTTACTGTACTTTACCCATGTCTTCCACCTACAACTCTTAGATGGAGGTGATGTCACAATCCTTCCAGTTAGATCCAGGGAAATGCAGAGCAGCCCAAATTTCACAAGATGAACTGTCTTCCTGCAAGATCTGGCTTTTAGCAATAGCCAGGAAACTTCCTGGAAAGATA
This sequence comes from Nanorana parkeri, assembly GCF_000935625.1. Lineage (NCBI taxonomy): Eukaryota > Metazoa > Chordata > Amphibia > Anura > Dicroglossidae > Nanorana > Nanorana parkeri. Next base: position 693,710 of record NW_017307060.1, on the reverse strand, counting down.
GTGACATAACTCCTAGAAAACAGGGTTAGGGTACATAAAAAGCTACCATTTTTCGTTATAGATAGCCTTTTAAGATTACTTTTAGCAGGCAGTTCTTACAGGGTAAGAGGCCCTGAACATTATAAATAGATATTGCATTGCACTTGCATAGGCTGAATTAATGTATTTTTTTGACAAGTGCTAATATGTTTTCTCTAGCAACAAGTTTGCTTCAACAAATAAACATACATTTATTTACAATTAAATTCTTACCATCAAATGTTAATCCACGGATGCCATTAAAATCCCCACACATTCCACATGTCTGGTTTCCATATTTTTTACGGTTCAGTTTCAGCTGAATAAAGGAAGAGGTGACCACAGAGTATTAACATATAATTAAGCAAGTAATATTGGTCTATATTTATCTATCACGCATATTAATACACAGCAGTAATAGAAACGGGTTTAAAAATTGTCAGTATAAAGAACTAGCTTTTAGTTCAAATTTCAATAGACAAAAAATGTAGGGTGATGATACCGCTCTAAGCCTGAGGGAAAATCTCCCTGCCTCTTGGTGCTAACCAAAAAGAATCCAACCATGCACCATGAATTTAGGAAAGCAGGAAGTCGCACACTGATGATGTCAGATGACATCTAACTTTATTAAACCTGGACAAAGCACCCAATATGGATTTAATCACAGAGTTCATACTAGGTGAAACAGAGGGGGTGGTTCTATGTGGCACTACAGTATGTTATTTCCCGGGTTTAATAGAATTGGATGCCAACTGACATAATCTCTGTGCGACTATCTGCTTTGCTACTATATGAAACTTGCCATACATTGGAAGTTTATGATTTTTTTTCTAAGTCCTACTATCTAGGGTTTATATTCTAAAGAAAGATTCTATTAAATTTTACTTGATGAAGCTGAGTTCACTTCACTTATCCTGTCATGACCAAAGCATATTCCTGTTTCAACAGGTTCACTTGGCATATGACAAAATACTTATGTAATAAAACACTCAAATTGCATCCAAGACGGTGAGTCACCCTTACAATGGCAATGGCACCTTAGGGTTATTGTACTTAGTCGTTAGACAGATAAGTAAGTCAAATGCAGGAAAAATGGCTCAAACCTAATATGAATTTGAGATGCTTCTGACTTGTTTCTGAGTTGCTCCTCATTTTCATTCACATTAACACATATACAGGAAAAATAGTAATAAAAAAAGAGAGAGAAAATGGCGTTGATTTACTAAAGGGGTAAAGATTGTTCACTTTGAATACTATTGGGCTCTATTCACGAAGCAGCCAAAGGATCTAGCCGTAGCTTCGGCCTATCCTGCGGCTAGCTTCGGCCCCAGGACCCCTTCGGTTCAGTAGAACCGAAGGGCTGCTGTACAGGCTATTCACAATAGCCCGTACAGCTCCCGAACTTAGCTGAGCGGCTTAGTCGAGCCGAAGGCATATGCCTCGGCTCTGCTGAGCTGCGCTGAAAGCCGAAGCTGGCCGAGCGGCCAGCCATTGGCCGGCCGACAGCCTGCTTCTGACAGCTGGGCGGAGCCAGCCGTGATTTGTACGGCTGGCTCTGGCCACTTGCAGAGAGATCAACGTCCCTGGTTACCAGCTAACCAGGGACACTGACCCAAGTGACCCAAAGCTCAGTATATCGCGAGCTACAGCTTGCGGTATACTGAGACCGACGCAGCCGGGACGGATCCCGACATTACTGCCGAGATCCACCCAGCTGCATGAGTGACAGAGGCAGAGCCAGCTGTACCCACCCCTCCCCTGTCCATTCTGCCAGTCAGCGCTGGAGGACTGGAGAGGGGAGGGGGGAGCCGTGAGTGACAGTCACGGCTCTCTGCAGGGAGATGATCGAGAAGTGAGCGAGCGACGGTATGCGTTTGCTCACTTCCCGATCTATTGAGCCGACGTGTGACAGTTTCATTGTCACATGCCGGCTCGAACTATGAGGTTGAGTGAAAATCACTCACCGCATAGTTCTCCTTTAAGAAGGTGAAGCTTTGTCTTCTGATCATGCGCATCACAGCATCCTGATTTTCATTGCGCGTGACTAGATATTTAAAGTGAACACAGCTTTACATTATTTACTAAACTCACTTTAAGTAAACAGTGAACAAAATTTGCAAAAAACGACACGTGGAGATTGCTCCTTAAGATCCAAATCAATTAAAACTTTTTACACTCTTTACATATGGCTTCACAAATGCAAAAACAGCTTGAAGTAGGTTGATGCAGCTCTGAAGAAATTCATATTGATCTCAGAAGCATCTCAAACTGATCTCAAATCAAACTCGAAGCAAGCTGCATCTGCCTATCTACCAAACCCTTAACAATAAGATTCAGTCATCGTCCTGTCAGTCAACATGCTGATCAGTGCTAGCAAAGAAGAAGGTTCAGTGGAATTGAGAACCATGTTTGTTACTTTACAAATAAGATAAATATGTAAATGCTTTATTTAAGGCCAAATATTCTTCTTGATTTACCATAACAGATATTTCAATATACAAAGAGCAGATATTTAATCATTAAAATTAGGGCTGTTACTGATTAAAATTTTCGTGTTCAATTAATCAAATTTTTTTGTAATCGATTAATCGATTATTTTCGATTAATTATAACGCACATACAGATTCAACTACATTGGCCTATACACATACAGCACAGCAATGAAGTAATACAATGAACTAGGATCACACTAATCCAGCACGTTATTAATCTCATGTGCCCCACTCAATATGGCCGCTGCTTGAGTGGGGCAACTCAGAATAATAACGTGCTGGATTAGTGTGATCCTAGTTCATTGTACGGCTGGCTCTGGCCACTTGCAGAGAGATCAACGTCCCTGGTTACCAGCTAACCAGGGACACTGACCCAAGTGACCCAAAGCTCAGTATATCGCGAGCTACAGCTTGCGGTATACTGAGACCGACGCAGCCGGGACGGATCCCGACATTACTGCCGAGATCCACCCAGCTGCATGAGTGACAGAGGCAGAGCCAGCTGTACCCACCCCTCCCCTGTCCATTCTGCCAGTCAGCGCTGGAGGACTGGAGAGGGGAGGGGGGTTCATACACTTTTCTGTTGTAACCCACACAAGAACAATTATTAAAGATGAACTCTGGGAACCAAATTGTTTAGCTCAAAATCCACAAAGACATCTACTGTGTGAGAATAACATGCATTTGCAAACCTAGTTATAACCTTGAAAAAGTAGCAGTGCAATTATCACTGTGCTGCACATAACCTGTGCAGAGAGAAGAGTTCCGAGAGTTCCGAGTGGGGCTCAGCTGGCCCCACCGACTACAGGCTCCCTGCAGAAAACTACAGGATGGAACAGATACAAGACCAGTAACCCTGCACAATTAGAGAAAGCAGCAGTTATCAGTCTTTATACAGAAAGCTCCTACATAGAAGAAACATTTCACAGTGGATTACTGCACAGACTTGGAAGGAATATTTAAAACACACTAAAACTAAAGTATGAATACACATGCCACTTGTGATTAGTCAATCGTTTCTTATCCTGCAGTTCAGCTTTAAAAGAGAACTATGGGGTAGCCTTTTTATCCCATAGTTCTCTTAAGGGTCACGGGAGGACATGTTCTAATGTCCTCCTGTGACCCAAAGCTCAGTATATAGCGAGCTATTGCTTACTATATACCCAGATTGCCGCAGCCGGGACGGATCCCGATAATGCTGTAGAGATCCACCCAGCTGCGTGAGTGACAACTGGCTCTGCCTATCTAGAGGCAGAGCCAGCTGTGCCTGCCCCTCCCCCGTCCTTTTCTCCACTCAGTGCTGGAGAAACAGAGAGGGGAGGGGAGGAATCCCTGGAGGGACAGTCACCGCTCTCTGCAGAGAGATGATCAGAAAGTGAGCGAGCGATGGCATGTGTTCGCTCACTTCCCGATCTATAGAGCCGACCTGTGACAGTTTCATTGTCACAGGTCGGCTCGAACTATGAGGTTGAGTGAAAATCACTTACCTCATAGTTCTCCTTTAAGGACACAAGGGGTTTAGCTGCTCCTGCACCCTCAGAGTTGGATGGGGACAAAAGTGTTTTCCTTACCGCAGGTTGCATGCTAGAGTCCTTTGGGAAGGTGGAGTTTGGGAACAATGCAGTAAGGGAAATTATGACTTTAAAGGATATTAGGAAACCAATGGCAAAATAAAAAGAGAACAATAATATACAGCAGGCATAGTGGCTTTTTGTGCTGCTTTGAGGGCTACATTTAAGGGAAACAAATCATTTAAATTACATCACAAGGGGAGAGGAACGAGCCCACATTAGTAACACAGGCAAACAACGTGTTGTTCTGCACCTGGAGGACGTCTGCCTGCATTTTACTACTACATATTTCTATTACTTTGGCATTAAGTTGAATCACAGAGTAGTCAAGACAATTCTCTCTTCATCTACTTCTGGCCTACAAACACTTGTGAAGAATGAGATTATTGTCACTTTGAAAGCATGGAACTCTCTCTTTTATTTAAAAAAATGTTCTTTAAGCCAAAGCAAGGGAAGGTAGTGAAAGACAGGGGTAAATATGCCCTGTTCTTGATCAAAAGTAAAAATCTTTTACTATTTATGAGATTTTTTAAAATTCTGTTTAACATTAGGGTCTCTTCCGTAACATGTATTTGTTATTTTACCTGCCGCTATTATTTTTCTGTTTTAACTAATGACAATGTTCTCATTAAAAATGTGCAATTCATAGATATACTGTAAATCTGCATAGGTGTGAATTTTTTTTTTCTTCATACAATGGATAATTATTTAAATTCTTTATTTATAATAAATCTGTGTTTTATCTCATACATCTGTATATTATCTCAACCTCAAATATGTTATCTTTTGCTCTTTTTCACATATACAGTAGCTTACAGAACTCTAATAATTATGGCAAGTAAAAAGCTATCTGTATTTTTAAAGTGGACTTTACATTAACCGTAAGGTCTGTTTATAAGGCCCAGGCTCCATCCCCCTGTGAAAACAACGTGCTGAACCTAGTTGTGAAAGGTACCTGTAAAAAAAAAAAGCTTGATTGTATACTTACTGTACTTTACCCATGTCTTCCACCTACAACTCTTAGATGGAGGTGATGTCACAATCCTTCCAGTTAGATCCAGGGAAATGCAGAGCAGCCCAAATTTCACAAGATGAACTGTCTTCCTGCAAGATCTGGCTTTTAGCAATAGCCAGGAAACTTCCTGGAAAGATAGTGACATAACTCCTAGAAAACAGGGTTAGGGTACATAAAAAGCTACCATTTTTCGTTATAGATAGCCTTTTAAGATTACTTTTAGCAGGCAGTTCTTACAGGGTAAGAGGCCCTGAACATTATAAATAGATATTGCATTGCACTTGCATAGGCTGAATTAATGTATTTTTTTGACAAGTGCTAATATGTTTTCTCTAGCAACAAGTTTGCTTCAACAAATAAACATACATTTATTTACAATTAAATTCTTACCATCAAATGTTAATCCACGGATGCCATTAAAATCCCCACACATTCCACATGTCTGGTTTCCATATTTTTTACGGTTCAGTTTCAGCTGAATAAAGGAAGAGGTGACCACAGAGTATTAACATATAATTAAGCAAGTAATATTGGTCTATATTTATCTATCACGCATATTAATACACAGCAGTAATAGAAACGGGTTTAAAAATTGTCAGTATAAAGAACTAGCTTTTAGTTCAAATTTCAATAGACAAAAAATGTAGGGTGATGATACCGCTCTAAGCCTGAGGGAAAATCTCCCTGCCTCTTGGTGCTAACCAAAAAGAATCCAACCATGCACCATGAATTTAGGAAAGCAGGAAGTCGCACACTGATGATGTCAGATGACATCTAACTTTATTAAACCTGGACAAAGCACCCAATATGGATTTAATCACAGAGTTCATACTAGGTGAAACAGAGGGGGTGGTTCTATGTGGCACTACAGTATGTTATTTCCCGGGTTTAATAGAATTGGATGCCAACTGACATAATCTCTGTGCGACTATCTGCTTTGCTACTATATGAAACTTGCCATACATTGGAAGTTTATGATTTTTTTTCTAAGTCCTACTATCTAGGGTTTATATTCTAAAGAAAGATTCTATTAAATTTTACTTGATGAAGCTGAGTTCACTTCACTTATCCTGTCATGACCAAAGCATATTCCTGTTTCAACAGGTTCACTTGGCATATGACAAAATACTTATGTAATAAAACACTCAAATTGCATCCAAGACGGTGAGTCACCCTTACAATGGCAATGGCACCTTAGGGTTATTGTACTTAGTCGTTAGACAGATAAGTAAGTCAAATGCAGGAAAAATGGCTCAAACCTAATATGAATTTGAGATGCTTCTGACTTGTTTCTGAGTTGCTCCTCATTTTCATTCACATTAACACATATACAGGAAAAATAGTAATAAAAAAAGAGAGAGAAAATGGCGTTGATTTACTAAAGGGGTAAAGATTGTTCACTTTGAATACTATTGGGCTCTATTCACGAAGCAGCCAAAGGATCTAGCCGTAGCTTCGGCCTATCCTGCGGCTAGCTTCGGCCCCAGGACCCCTTCGGTTCAGTAGAACCGAAGGGCTGCTGTACAGGCTATTCACAATAGCCCGTACAGCTCCCGAACTTAGCTGAGCGGCTTAGTCGAGCCGAAGGCATATCACTCGGCTCTGCTGAGCTGTAGCTGCGCTGAAAGCCGAAGCTGGCCGAGCGGCCAGCCATTGGCCGGCCGACAGCCTGCTTCTGACAGCTGGGCGGAGCCAGCCGTGATTTGTACGGCTGGCTCTGGCCACTTGCAGAGAGATCAACGTCCCTGGTTACCAGCTAACCAGGGACACTGACCCAAGTGACCCAAAGCTCAGTATATCGCGAGCTACAGCTTGCGGTATACTGAGACCGACGCAGCCGGGACGGATCCCGACATTACTGCCGAGATCCACCCAGCTGCATGAGTGACAGAGGCAGAGCCAGCTGTACCCACCCCTCCCCTGTCCATTCTGCCAGTCAGCGCTGGAGGACTGGAGAGGGGAGGGGGGAGCCGTGAGTGACAGTCACGGCTCTCTGCAGGGAGATGATCGAGAAGTGAGCGAGCGACGGTATGCGTTTGCTCACTTCCCGATCTATTGAGCCGACGTGTGACAGTTTCATTGTCACATGCCGGCTCGAACTATGAGGTTGAGTGAAAATCACTCACCGCATAGTTCTCCTTTAAGAAGGTGAAGCTTTGTCTTCTGATCATGCGCATCACAGCATCCTGATTTTCATTGCGCGTGACTAGATATTTAAAGTGAACACAGCTTTACATTATTTACTAAACTCACTTTAAGTAAACAGTGAACAAAATTTGCAAAAAACGACACGTGGAGATTGCTCCTTAAGATCCAAATCAATTAAAACTTTTTACACTCTTTACATATGGCTTCACAAATGCAAAAACAGCTTGAAGTAGGTTGATGCAGCTCTGAAGAAATTCATATTGATCTCAGAAGCATCTCAAACTGATCTCAAATCAAACTCGAAGCAAGCTGCATCTGCCTATCTACCAAACCCTTAACAATAAGATTCAGTCATCGTCCTGTCAGTCAACATGCTGATCAGTGCTAGCAAAGAAGAAGGTTCAGTGGAATTGAGAACCATGTTTGTTACTTTACAAATAAGATAAATATGTAAATGCTTTATTTAAGGCCAAATATTCTTCTTGATTTACCATAACAGATATTTCAATATACAAAGAGCAGATATTTAATCATTAAAATTAGGGCTGTTACTGATTAAAATTTTCGTGTTCAATTAATCAAATTTTTTTGTAATCGATTAATCGATTATTTTCGATTAATTATAACGCACATACAGATTCAACTACATTGGCCTATACACATACAGCACAGCAATGAAGTAATACAATGAACTAGGATCACACTAATCCAGCACGTTATTAATCTCATGTGCCCCACTCAATATGGCCGCTGCTTGAGTGGGGCAACTCAGAATAATAACGTGCTGGATTAGTGTGATCCTAGTTCATTTTATTACTTCATTGTTGTGCTGTATGTGTGTAGGTCAATGCCTTGGCTGGCGCTAGTGCAGAAAGTTTCTTGGGCAAACTTACCGGGGGAGGGGTCCGGTGGCGGCACGGACATCGATGTCACTGGACTCCTCCCCCCTTCCCTGCGTTAGCCGATGGAGCCACTTGGGGACATCGATGTCACCAGACTCCTTCCCCCTTCCCTTCGTTAGCCGACGAAGCCATTTGGGGAAGCGGGGAGGAGTCCAGTGTTGTCAATGTCCGTGACGTCACCGGATCTCCGACGGGACTCCCGGAAGCCGGCGGAGAGGTGAGTATTTTCATTAGCGATAAAAAAAAATGTAATCGATCAAAACATTTTTTATCGATCAAAAAGATTAACGATTAATCGAGAAAATAATCGTTAATTTGCACAGCCCTAATTGAAATGTAACTAAATTGTAATAATAAATATATAACAATGCAATAATTAATAAAGAGATCATACTGCTATGCATCACAAATACAAGTATAATTACCAGTATACTATCTTCTCCATTCCAAACAAAATAAATATCACTAGAATAGGTTATCTTCAAATTGTTGCCAATTCTGTCGATCAGAACCCTGGACTTATCAACTGGTATCTTTGTAACTCTGCAAGTATAGATTGATAAATAGTCCTGTTATTTGTCATTTAACATTTCTGGAAAGCACACAGACAACAAGTAAACTCACAGGTCTCCATCCAATGTAAGAGAACCATTCATTATTTCTATCATCACTTCATGGATCTTTAAGAGAATATAACTGATGACTGGAACACCATCTTCTTCTGTGCGTCGGAAAAGAATGTTGAAGTCCTCCGGACTGCCCTTACAATGGGATGCAAAGACATACTGGCACTTGCCCGGGTAGTGGTAAATATCTCCATCAAATGTGTTGAAGTGGTAGTATCCCCAGGTACTGCAAACCTGTTCATTATGATTTGTGAATTGTGCTATGTGTCACAAGAGAGAAGAAAATCAGGAAAGTTACCCTGTGGGGAGAGCTTTCTTTACAGTCCAGGAATGTTTCTTCAGAGTTATAATTCAGGGTACTTTGTGAAATGAACAGATCCTGACAAAGAGCTCATAAGTAAACTTTTATCCTTACTGTGCAGAAGAACATTGAGAAACAGGAAGTTCTCAAAACCAGTTGCCTAGCAACATCAAACATCAGTAGACATAACTGCCTGATAGGTCACTGCTCAGCAACAAGGACACCGCCATTTACAAGCTCAGAGCAGGTCCTCATCCATGCTCCTACTTAGAGGCTGTCCCAGAACACTGGCCATGGGAAGGTCTTCTGTGACCCTGGATAGTTATATCATGCACTACATCAAGTGGTTTCTTGTGAATGTTTTTACACCTTTTAGCATTAACGAATAAACACTTTCAATGCGCTAGCTTGCACCCTTCTGTATTCCTGTTCTAAATCAGAATCCCTGTGTTTGTGGCGCATCTGTACCTGCCTGTGCATGCTTGCTGCATGCCACATTGGATACTAACTGTTATCATCCTGGGTTCCCAGTTTCTGCTGGTGGCTGTGACAATGACCTGGATCAAAAGGTTTTATTAAAGAAGAACTCTAGTAAAATTTTACAAAAACTTACCCTTGGAGTAAGGCTACTACCCCCTAGATTAAGTGCTCATTTTGCCTAGGGGACTAAACTAAAGTAGATTTACTTACCTGATCTTCAGTTTCACTGGCTCATTCTGGAATACTAGACCAGTCCCCCGCAGCCTCTCCTTCCCTAGGCTCCGGGTGTCTAAGGAGCACTGACATAATCAATTTACAAGTCCACTGGCCTGCATTTGATGTGAGGGTGCAGGGGGACATTCCATAGCTGGAGTAGAGGGGGAGAGAGGTGAGTGCTGACCACCACAGGACTGAGGTTCAGGTGAGTAAAACTGCTTTTTTGAGCTCCCTAGACAAATTAAGCACTTAACTCTTGCAGTGCGGGGGTATCCACACTGCAAGGGTAAGTTATTTATTTTCCTGGAGTTCTTCTTTAAGGCATTAACCATTCTGATCATTATACATGCATTTATTTTCCTGGAGTTCTTCTTTAAGGCATTAACCATTCTGATCATTATACATGCATTCCATATATCACACATTGCACATAAGTAGATTTCAGAGAGGAACTAACATAATATGCGACACAGATTCCTACATCACAATCAATGTTGGCATGTACAGGGGGAACAAAAATTCAAAACATGACACTATAAATAGCATGGAAGGTTACGTGTTTGCTGGATAATGTGGGGGAATCACATGGAATCACGTGTACAGAGGTAATAAACATCTGGAGATAAAAAGAGGAAGAAATGAAAGATAAATGAGAAGGGGGATAGTCAAGCACTGAGGGTGGGGGGTAGGGGGTCTGTTTTTAGAGTTATAGTGGGCGGTCAAATCAAGTGGGAGGGTTTCAACATGGTGCGCGATCAGCTGACATTAGCTCTTCATACGGTAGGTCGGAGTGGTTTTAAAGTGAATCCAACAAGACCATGTAAACGTATGAGCGGATGTCCTGTCGTGTGCAATATGAATCAATTCCTCCATGTCACATATTTTATCAATTCTGGCAAACCACTCCCTGGTAGATGGCGGGGAGGGGGACTTCCAATGTAATGGTATGAGTTGTTTGGCAGCATTCAGCATATGAAATTTCAGCGATTTCTTATAACGGCGCGGGGAATCTGTGGTGTGGTGAAGAAGGCAAGCCACAGGGGCGAGGTCCAGCTGGTCTCCAGAAATCCTGGAGATCAATTCTGTGACCGATCTCCAAAAGGTCCGTATTTTTGGGCACGACCACCATATATGTAGGAAGGATCCCTCCTCCTCTCCGCATCTCCAGCAGGTCAGGCTACATGTGGGGAAGATTTTGTGTAAGGTTAGGGAGACTCTGTACCACCTAGCTCTTATTTTGAAATTGTTTTCCTGGGTGTACACATTGATCGAGCTCTTGGAAGTATTCAAATTAATATTCTCCCATTCCTGGTCTGAAAATGCTAACCCTAGGTCTCTCTCCCACTTGAGTTTCAGTGGGTCAGGCGTTGGAGAGTCTGGGAAGATGATGAGTCGATAGAGCGTGGAAATTGCATGGCTAACAAGTGTTCTGGAGGTGCATAGGGACTATAGTGGCGGCAAAGTTCTGGAGTATAGCCTCCTGTCTTCTGCATTGTTGAGAAAGTGTCTGATATGAAAATAGGACCATAGAGGGAAGTCTGTGCCCTGCGCTTGGCATTCGTCGAGCAGAGTCTGCCTGTCCTTGAAGGTGCCCGATCTGAAGAAGTGGCTGGCCGTCACCTCTCCTCTCGGCAGCCACTTGTTCAGAAAGGTATGGGATTTTCCCGGGGGAAAAGCAGGATTATCCCAAATGGGTGTTAGTGGTCCTGGGTTCGTTGTGAGGTGTAAGGAGGAACTGGCCAGCTCGCAAACCTGTAGGGTGGCAGAGATTAGAGGGTGTCTTGAGAAAGATGGTGGAAGAGAGTTTCGAGCTATCCAAGGGGAATGAGGGAGTGATGCAGCTGACATTGACTTTTCAAGCGTAACCCAGTCTTTTTGGGAGGCATTGGTGTTCCAGTCAATCAGCCTGGCAAGATGGCAAGCCCAGGAGTATTTTTACATGTCTGGAAGACCAATACCACCACACTGCATAGGAGTGGACATATATTGGAGTGCGATTCTCAGTATCTTATTGCCCCATAGGAAGGTGCGGAAGAGTACCTTCACAGATTGGAAGAAACCCCTCGGCAACAAAATGGGGATAGTCTGTAGGAGATACAGGATTCGGGGAGCCACGTTCATTTTCAAGATCGCCGCTCTACCAAACCAGGAGAAGGATGGCTTGTCCCATTGGGCCAGGTCTCTTCTGAGGGAGTCAAGCAGAGGTGGGAAATTGAGGGCGTAGAGTATGGTGAAGTCAGGGGAGAGTTTTATTCCCAGGTAGAGGATATGTGTGGGTTGCCATGGAAATGGGAAGGCACTCTGGCATCTCTGTACAAGGTATGTCGGGAGCGATATATTTAGAGCAGATGACTTCGAGTGATTAATCTTAAAGGAGGAAATGAGTTGGAATTCGTAAAACGCTTCGGAGAGGGCGGGGATAGAGTGTAGGGGATCAGATAGGGTGAAAAGGAGATCGTCCGCGAACGCCACTAATTTATATTCCCTTTGATTGATCGATATACTATGTATTTCAGGGTTCTCCCGGATGGACTGAACAAACGGCTCCAGTGTCACCACAAAAAGGAGGGGGGAAAGGGGGCACCCCTGTCTGGTCCCATTACTGATGGGGAAGGCATCCGACAGAAGGCCATTCACCCGAACACGGGCTTGGGGATGACAGTACAGAGCCAGGATCCTAGAGATCATGGAGTGCTCGAGTCCAAACGTTCGTAAGGTAGCTTCCATATAGTCCCAGGCCAATCTGTCGAATGCCTTTTCCGCATCCGTAGAAAGGAAGAAGCACTGCAAACCCTTGTTCGAAGCCCAATGTGCCAAGTTCAGGGCTTTAGTAGTATTGTCACGAGCCTCTCTACCGGGGATGAATCCAGCTTGATCTAGGTGTATGAGGGAAGGTATAAAGGGGAGAAGGCGATTGGCTAATATTCTGGCATACAATTTGACGTCAAAATTTAGGAGCGATATGAGGCGATAGCTTTCGCATTTTGTGGGGTCTTTACCTGCTTTCAGAATGACAGTAATATGTGCTTCAAGTAGTGATGGAGAGGGGCGGGGGTTGTCTTCTATCAGCGAGTTGAAAGCCGTTAGGAAGTGCGGAGTGAGGGTAGGGGCAAAGGCAGCGTAATATTACATAGTTACATAGTATTTGAGGTTGAATAAAGATATAAGTCCATCAAGTCCAACCTGTTGTGTGTGTGTTTCTTGGAAGTATTCAAATTAATATTCTCCCATTCCTGGTCTGAAAATGCTAACCCTAGGTCTCTCTCCCACTTGAGTTTCAGTGGGTCAGGCGTTGGAGAGTCTGGGAAGATGATGAGTCGATAGAGCGGGGAAATTGCATGGGTAACAAGTGTTCTGGAGGTGCATAGGGACTATAGTGGCGGCAAAGTTCTGGAGTATAGCCTCCTGTCTTCTGCATTGTTGAGAAAGTGTCTGATATGAAAATAGGACCATAGAGGGAAGTCTGTGCCCTGCGCTTGGCATTCGTCGAGCAGAGTCTGCCTGTCCTTGAAGGTGCCCGATCTGAAGAAGTGGCTGGCCGTCACCTCTCCTCTCGGCAGCCACTTGTTCAGAAAGGTATGGGATTTTCCCGGGGGAAAAGCAGGATTATCCCAAATGGGTGTTAGTGGTCCTGGGTTCGTTGTGAGGTGTAAGGAGGAACTGGCCAGCTCGCAAACCTGTAGGGTGGCAGAGATTAGAGGGTGTCTTGAGAAAGATGGTGGAAGAGAGTTTCGAGCTATCCAAGGGGAATGAGGGAGTGATGCAGCTGACATTGACTTTTCAAGCGTAACCCAGTCTTTTTGGGAGGCATTGGTGTTCCAGTCAATCAGCCTGGCAAGATGGCAAGCCCAGGAGTATTTTTACATGTCTGGAAGACCAATACCACCACACTGCATAGGAGTGGACATATATTGGAGTGCGATTCTCAGTATCTTATTGCCCCATAGGAAGGTGCGGAAGAGTACCTTCACAGATTGGAAGAAACCCCTCGGCAACAAAATGGGGATAGTCTGTAGGAGATACAGGATTCGGGGAGCCACGTTCATTTTCAAGATCGCCGCTCTACCAAACCAGGAGAAGGATGGCTTGTCCCATTGGGCCAGGTCTCTTCTGAGGGAGTCAAGCAGAGGTGGGAAATTGAGGGCGTAGAGTATGGTGAAGTCAGGGGAGAGTTTTATTCCCAGGTAGAGGATATGTGTGGGTTGCCATGGAAATGGGAAGGCACTCTGGCATCTCTGTACAAGGTATGTCGGGAGCGATATATTTAGAGCAGATGACTTCGAGTGATTAATCTTAAAGGAGGAAATGAGTTGGAATTCGTAAAACGCTTCGGAGAGGGCGGGGATAGAGTGTAGGGGATCAGATAGGGTGAAAAGGAGATCGTCCGCGAACGCCACTAATTTATATTCCCTTTGATTGATCGATATACTATGTATTTCAGGGTTCTCCCGGATGGACTGAACAAACGGCTCCAGTGTCACCACAAAAAGGAGGGGGGAAAGGGGGCACCCCTGTCTGGTCCCATTACTGATGGGGAAGGCATCCGACAGAAGGCCATTCACCCGAACACGGGCTTGGGGATGACAGTACAGAGCCAGGATCCTAGAGATCATGGAGTGCTCGAGTCCAAACGTTCGTAAGGTAGCTTCCATATAGTCCCAGGCCAATCTGTCGAATGCCTTTTCCGCATCCGTAGAAAGGAAGAAGCACTGCAAACCCTTGTTCGAAGCCCAATGTGCCAAGTTCAGGGCTTTAGTAGTATTGTCACGAGCCTCTCTACCGGGGATGAATCCAGCTTGATCTAGGTGTATGAGGGAAGGTATAAAGGGGAGAAGGCGATTGGCTAATATTCTGGCATACAATTTGACGTCAAAATTTAGGAGCGATATGAGGCGATAGCTTTCGCATTTTGTGGGGTCTTTACCTGCTTTCAGAATGACAGTAATATGTGCTTCAAGTAGTGATGGAGAGGGGCGGGGGTTGTCTTCTATCAGCGAGTTGAAAGCCGTTAGGAAGTGCGGAGTGAGGGTAGGGGCAAAGGCAGCGTAATATTACATAGTTACATAGTATTTGAGGTTGAATAAAGATATAAGTCCATCAAGTCCAACCTGTTGTGTGTGTGTGTGTGTGTATAGGTCCATGAGTGTTCTCATTCTTAAGAGTACCTGTACCCCTCTACATTTCAGTCTCTCAGGAAGTCGTCCAAAAGCCTCTTGAATGATTTCAGATTAATTGCGGAAATTACCGCTTGAGGCAGTGAGTTCCAGACCCTAACCGCGCGAACTGAGAAGAACCCCCTTTGCCCCTTGTGTTCAATTTTTTTTCTACCAGTTTTAGGTGGTGTCCTCTAGTCTTTGTTACGGAATTAATCTCAAAGAGAGTGTTGCTAATGTTGCTATGACTATGGAACATTTTGTACATGAAAATCATGTCCCCCCTAAAGTCCTCTTCGAGTATCATAAGCTTAAGCTCTTCTAATTTATTTGCCAGACCTCTAGCGTTTGTGTACATACATTTAATTCCTGTCTTGTTATTGGACAAAGGTTTAGGTGATATTGGTATTCCGGTATCACTTATATTATCTTCAGCTATAGGATTTACTATATTGACTGCTTTGGCACTGGTGACTGGAGTGAGCCCACTATTTGCCCCTTTGTTACTTCCCTCTTTATTATATGTATTCATGTTAAAGTTATCACTACTCAAGTTTAATATTTTTATGCCCTCCCCACCATTATCTAGTTTAAAAGCTACTCCAGTCTTTCTACCATTTTTCCCCCCAGCAATGCTGCACCTCCCCCATCAAGGTGCAGCCCATCTCGGCCGAAGAGCCGGTAGCCGACTGCGAAGTCAGCCCAGTTCTCCAGGAAACCAAATCCCTCCTTCTGACACCAGCTCCGGAGCCACTTGTTAAGCTCCCTCAACTCGCGCTGTCTGTCCGGAGTGGCTCTTGGCACCGGTAGTATCTCTGAGAAAACTACCGTGGAGGTCCTTTCCTTCAGCCTAGCACCTAGGTCTCTGAACTCCTTTTTTAGGACACTCCAGTTTCCTCCTATTTTGTCATTGGTGCCGATGTGCACCATGACAACGGGGTCGTGCCCAACCCCATCTAGTAATCTATCAATTCGTTCTGCAATGTGTCGAACTCGCGTACCTGGTAAGCAGCACACTGTTCGACACTCACAGTTACGATGACAGATTACCCTGTCAGTCCGCCTGATGATGGAGTCTCCCACCACCAGGATCTGCCTCTCCTGACCCTCCCTCCCGCTCCCGTCCTTGCCGGAGCAGTCACTCCCCCTGCGGATAGAGGAGGCGTCCTGCTCCAGCAGGGTCACCCCTGAACTGATGTCCCCAACATTGAGATGAGAACCCATCGGGGCCCAGGGATTTACCAGGTGTCATCTGTTTAAGGGCATATTCCAATTCCTGGGCCATGATAGGGGCTTCCAACAACCCTGCCTGTTGGGAGGAAAGGCGAGGGAGAGTCATAGAGCTCAAAAATGTTTGTATGGAGCGTCTTCTAGCTGGGCCCTCTTGTGGGGACGGTGAGTGCTCATCTACATGGTATAAACTTTCATAATAAGCCCGAAATTGCGAGGCTATGTCGCTGGATTTCGCATGCAAGGTTCCCTGGCTATCGCGAATGGCCGCCACCTGCAGAGAAGAACGTTTGGCTCTCAGGGCTCTCGCTAGGAATTTCCCACTTTTATTGCCATACTCATAGAAGAATCGGCTGGAAAGAACAAAAGCCTTCTTGATTCTTGAGTCTATGAGGTTTTTTAGTTCGGTGCGCAAGAGAATCAAGGATTGTATATCCCTAAGAGCCAAAGATATTTTGTGGTTGCGTTCCATCGAGGATATTTGGGCGGTGAGATCAGCCATTCGCGCTTGACGTGCCTTCTTCAAGCGTGTCGACCATGCGAGGAGTTCGCCAAGGACAACACATTTGTGTGCTTCCCAGGTTATCATGCTGGGCATTAATGGGGAGGCGTTGTGCCTGAAGAAGTCGGCCAGTGACTTTTTTAGGGAGTCAGTTACATCTGGATTGCAGAGAAGGGAGGGATTAAGACGCCATTGCTTGGATCGGGGTTCTTGGGAGGGGAACGATAGGGAGAAGGTGATAGGAGTGTGGTCAGAGATCAGGGCGGGTTCTATGGTCGCAGAGTGTAGGTATTCCAAGTCCTGCTGGGAGAGGAAAAAGTAGTCCAGTCTAGTGTATTTATTGTGGGGTGAAGAGAAAAAGGTGAAATCCTTGGTTGAGGGGTATAAGGTCCGCCAAGTGTCATGAAGTGTGAGAGAGGATAGGTTCTGCTTTATGTGTCGGAGGGCCCTGAATGTCAGAGAGGAGGATCCTGTAGAGGAGTCAAGCGTCGGGTTCAAAAGAACATTTAGGTCGCCACCCACCACTAGGAGGCCAGAGCAGAATTCCTGTAAAGTCTTAGCGAGTTTTGCAATGAAAGACGGTTGCCGTTTATTGGGACAATATATATTGGCCAATGTAATCGGCCTACCATACAGTTTCCCCTTCAGGAGGATTGCACTTCCTTAGCCAGAAGGATTGACACCCCTTTCGACTTTTGTAAAGGGTTGGTTGAGTGGAAAGCCCTAGGATACCTATAATCGGTCAGCTTTTGGATTGAATCAGATTTAAAGTGCGTCTCTTGGATGAACACGATCTGTGATATAAGGGTATAAGCGACGTGTAGTAGGCGGGAACGTTTTTCGGGTATGTTTAGACCTTAGGCATTGATCGAGAAAAATTTCAGTTTGAGGGAGGCCGAAACGTGCCTCCCCAAGCTGGGAGAGGGCATCTTCGTAGGAGTGTAAGGCAGGGGTGAGAAACAAAAGAAAGGGACAGAGGAAGAAGCAAAACACACCAAAAAAAAAAAAAAAAAGGGGGGAGGGAGAGAGTGGGGGAGGAGGGTTGTAGTTGCGTTCCACTAAAACCTGCAAGGGCGTGGTAGTCTGGAGCTGAATCACAACCGATATAACGTATCTATCGCGTACCAGAAACAGGTCCGGAGTAACGCCCCGCTCCAGGAATCAGCGGAGAAAGGGACGTTACTGGCGTGTGACAAACCGGACTAGTTCAGGACAGTGTGTAACACCTGCCTGTGTGGGGGTATGTAACAACAGATTAGGACGAACTTGAATTCGCGTCAGAGCAAGGGAGAAGTGTACTCATGTATATGGGGTATGGACTATGCGTTAGCTGTGTAAAACAGTCGGAGTACAAAAGCCTGCGGTGTCTATGAACTAGGCTGTACTGTCAGCATCCCAAGAAACATATGCACAGATACATCGCTATGGAACGACAACAGCACATCAGGGTAAGTAGCACATGTGAAACAGTCGTCCAAGAGGAATGTAATCCATGGCTTAACGAACTACAACTGTGCGGTACAGTGGGCTATGTATGTATTAGCATATTACAGGGTGGAAACAGCATTAACAGGGCAATGAGAGTGGGACATCAAACATTAGCTATGCAAACACTCCATGGGGGTCGGGAACCCCTAAAATTCTATCAGCTATCTGCAAGCAGAATACCTCACGATGGCCTGCATAGCCACATGTGCACCTGGCAGTAGTGCAAGCGGTCACTGACATCGGTGTAAGAGAGTCAGTAGTGGGCGAAAACACAGTCCAAGTTCAGGTTTCGGGTGCTGCACGCCATCAAATAAAACGTTGTAAAACAAAATGTACCTTTTAAGATGAACCGTATTCGGGACAGTGCCAACGGGCATGCGCTCTCGCATAAACCGGCCAACACTCACCACTGGGCATAACCAAGCAAACTAACCCGAGTGGATCCACGTGGAGGACGGCCAGAGAACGATAACCGGGAGGTCTTCAACCCTCCGGGCCTCCTGTTGCCAGGCTGCGAGACGCGCGTGGGGTGCCAAATCGCCATGGAGGAGGGGTGGCGACCCGACGGCCGCCGGGACCCCTGCCCCTCTGCTTGCCTTTGGCCGGGCTGAAGACTGGTGGTAGGGGATCGTCATCTGGGTCAGGAGCGGACCATCCGTCTGGTGGGAGGAATTCGGCGTACCATTCCGGGAGGTGGAGGTGAGGTAAGTTGAGCTGGTCGCAAAAGGAAGGCAAATCTTCCAGCAGGCGCAGCACAGCCGTGCTGCCTGCCCTGGAGGCCATTAGACCGAAGGGAAATTTCCAGCGGTATGGAACGTTGAGACGGCGTAACTCTGTCAGGAGCGGCCTCAAAGCTCTGCGGTTTTGCAGTGTAATAGCTGAAAGATCTTAGATGAGTTTGATTTCTGTCCCATTATACATCAATGAGGGTCTTTGCCTTGATCTAAACAGCACCTTTTCCTTGAGTTGGAAACTGAGAAAGCAGCAGATGATGTCTCTCGGCAGATCGGTGTCTCTGCCTCGAGGACGTAGAGCGCGATGTGCTCTTTCCAGGTCTATTGGCGAATCTAGAGGCCTGTCCAGGAGCTCGTTGAAGATCGCCTGTAGAGCCGCTTGTATGCCCTCCGGTTCCACCGACTCAGGCAATCCTCTGATTCTGATGTTGCGGCGGCGCCCCCGATTGTCCAGGTCCTCTATGTGCCTCTGCATGGTAACGAGATGGGTAGTATGCGAGGAGATGGCACGTCTGTTGATTATGATTTTTTCATCCCGCTGGGCGCCATCTTGCTCCACCACGCATAGGCGATCCGCTATTGATTTAATGTCTGATCTCAGACCCGAAACCGCATCCGATAGAGCATTCTTAATCTCACTCACCACCGATTTGAGGTCAGCTCGTTGTGGCAATTTGTTGATGTAGAAGGGGACCTCTTCCGCTGATGAAGGATGTTGGCCTTCGTGATCCGATGCCTCGTGGTCAGGCGGGGGTTGGCGTTTTGCGGGTCAGGGTGCTGGGCCCGGAACATGGTTGGGATAGAGTTGTAGCCCCGCGAGCCTGTGTCACGTTCAGAAGGGAGTTGGCGACCAATTTTCCCCATATCTGCTGATTAATCGTGCAAAGTTCTCCCGTCACCTCTGGAGCTCTTTCAATGTGCGTCCATCTCGTGTCCGTGCTAAGCCACGCCCCTCTATACATGCATTTCTTATGCTTATTTCAAACACTCGTGTGATGTTTTTGATCCACAAGGTCATCTGTCCCCCTTTCTGTTGTTTTGTGTTGGTACACTTTTTGGTTTTCCTCTGTCTTTTTTCAGAGCCGAAGATCATGCACGCCCATGTATATGACCTTTTATGGACCTTTGCTTCTTCTTAATATTATTATTAAGCTATTCTGTAAGTATGTATTCTGTCTACCAAACTTTTGTGCACTTTTTGTTGTATTGAAATACACACAAGGTTGTCTGTGTCTACAAAGATAAAGGTCGATTTGAGCAGAGCAGAAGCACCCCCACAGGGAGCTTAGAAGGATCTCAAATGCAAGCTAAATGCAAAAGAAATGCAAGATGCAGAGATAAAAGAAACTGTACTGTATGTTTTCTGCAACCCAGACTCCATTGATATGTTCTAAGGTCTCAGTAATACAGTAAAAACAATGAAGCGCCACTAACTATGAGTCCTCACTGGGAAATCTTCTCAGGCATACTGCAGGATAATGCCCCAAAGAAGCCGGGAAAGCTGGGAATCTGAAAAGTAAACACAAAGGGGGCGCCTTTCCTAGTGCAGATCAATTTATTTCAATTATCACGAAGTGAAAAAGAGATAAAATGGTACTCACAAACATGAGTTACACAGGCATGGAATAAGAGCTGACATGCAGTAAGACATCCACTAAACAATTCCTGTGTGTGAAGACGTTGACGCGTTTCTGGGGCATGCCCCCTTCATCAGAACATCCTGTTCTGATGAAGGGGGCGTGCCCCGGAAACGCGTCAACATCCTGTTCTGATGAAGGGGGCGTGCCCCGGAAACGCATCAACGTCTTCACACACAGGAATTGTCTAGTGGATGTCTTACTGCATGTCAGCTCCCATCCCATGCCCGTGTAACACTCATGTTTGTGAGTACCATTTTATCTCTTTTTCACTTCGTGTTTATTGAAATAAATTGATCTGCACTAGGAAAGGCGCCCCCTTTGTGTTCTAAGGTCTCGTTCACACCTAGGCGTATTGCATATGCGCGTCTGTCGCGCGACCGTCGTGCGTTTTTTTACCACGATTCGTGGTAAAAACGTTGCGCGACCGTCGCGCGTTTCCGAAGGCTACTTGGCTGTATCCCAATGGAAACGCGCAACAAAACGGCCCAAAGTAGTACATGTACCTTTTCAGGCGTGGGCCGTTTTGTAGCGCGTTAGGGACGGGCGGAAATACGCCCAGGTGGGAACGAGACCATCGAATACAATGGGATTTATATTTTTGAGCGTTTTGTAGAGCGTTCGTCGAGCGTAGAACGCGCTACAAAATGTTCAGGTGTGAACAAGGGCTTATAGTGTTCTTCCTGGTTTAGAGGAATGAAGACTGAAGGTCCTCTTTCTTTCTTTGTTATGTAAAAGGCACTAAGCTTTGGTTTGGTAGTGATTACATTGGTAATTACAACTTCAATTCATCTTCTTTTTTGTTATCGGCATCAACATTTTTATGCTCAATGTAATCATTATATTTAAAAGATGTTCTATAAAATATGCTTTCTCTTGACTTGTCTGAATTGAATTGCTGGTTATTTTTTTACAGATATACCATGACCTGGATGAATGAGAACCTTCACATACATATGCCTCATATAAATTGATATGAATGGGATTAAGAAAACATACACCTTGAATTACACACTGTTTAAAAAACTCCTGCCACTGCATTCTTTCATTATAAAGTATTGGCGGTTGAGAGTGAGCTTGCCTTTCATTTACAAGCATAACATTTGGGTTGATCCAAACTAAATCCAGATCTCTCTGATTTTGGTTTGCTTATCTCTATATGATAAAGAAAATTAAAGAAACAGATGTCTCCCTCTAAAATGAATAATTTAGTCAACCCCAAGATTACCAATAAACCTTTCATCCTTTAGTAAGCTACATACATTTAGTGAAAACAGCTCTGGTTTAAACATAGTATACAGCTCTGGTATAAAACTAGCAGTTAAACTGGTAAATAACTTACGTATAGGAGTCGGTTTTGGTTTTGGCATCATGTTTATGGACCTGAAAGGACCTGAAAAAGATTTTATATTAAGCAGCAATATTCTTAAGTCCATTTTGGAAACAAGAACACCATAAATCTCCAAACCAAAATTAAACTGTTGACATTGATTGCTACAGGTCCATAGATTATCTCATGGATTATGCTAATGTCATTGCTGTGCTGTACTTTATTGCTGTGTAATGTAAATAGTAAATAGTATGCATATGTACTGTATATA
>NW_017307060.1:665897-667312 GCF_000935625.1 Nanorana parkeri | reverse complement strand
ATATATATATATACACACATACGTATCTATAAAAAAATTAAGTAAGAAATTAAAGTACCTTTGGCAATGTTAATTATAAAAAGGAAAAAAAATAAGGTTTAATATTTTAATATCACTTTGACCGCAGATTCTGTAAATCTTGGCAAAGGAAACTTTTGCTTAAAGGACAACATGTTGCTAAAAAGTATTACCCCACATAATGATCTTTGTCATACCTCTAGTCTTGTTGCCACCATGAAATTTGGGGTGATCCCCAAATTTCTCCGATTTGGTTTGGCTATTTTTTTCTGTAAATTATGAATTAAAAGGAGAATTAAAAAAACAAAAAACAGATGATTGCTGTTAAAATGATTGATTATGGTAACTCCACGATTTTCAATCTATTATAAATCTTTCATGCTTTAGTAAGACGCATACATTTTAGTGAAAGCAACATTGGTATGAAACTAAAGACGCAAAGTATCAGAAAAACTTGTAACTTACGTATAGGAATTGGTTTTGGTTTTGGCATCACATGTCCAGACTTAAAATGACCTGAAATAGATTATATTTTATACAGCAGTATTTTTACATTGATTGTAAAAATCAAGTGCACAAAAAAAAACAGACATAGCTGCTAAAATTGTCTTTGCTACAGATCCACAGAATGGCGTATGGATTATTCTGATGGCTCTCAGTTGATCACTGCACAATATACATTTTGGGTTTTGTGTTGTGTTCTTTCTCAATAGGATTCAGGTCAGGACTTTGACTAGGCCACTCCAAAGTCTTCATTTTGTTTTTCTTCAGCCATTCAGAGGTGGACTTGCTGGTGTGTTGGTGGACTTGCTGGTGTGTTTTTGATCATTGTCCAGAGGCCTGCAGTTCTTTGGATGTTGTTCTGTGGTCTTTTGTAACCTCTTGGATGAGTCGTCGCTGCGCTCTTGGGGTAATTTTGGTTGGCCACCCACTCCTGGGAAGGTTCACCACTGTTCCATGTTTTTGCCATTTGTGGATAATGGCTCTCACTGTGGTTCACTGGAGTCCCAAAGCTTTTGAAATGGCTGTATAACCTTTTCCAGACTGATAGATCTCAATTACTTTCTTTCTCATTTGTTCCTGGATTTCTTTGGATCTCGGCATGATGTGTAGCTTTTGAGGATCTTTTGATCTACTTCACTTTGTCAGTCAAGTCTTATTTAAGTGATTTCTTGATTGCGAACAGGTGTGGCAGTAATCAGGCATTGGTGTGGCTAGAGAAATTGAACTCAGGTGTGATAAACCAGAGTTAAGTTATGCTTTAACAGGGGGGGGTAAACACTTTTTCACACATGGCCATGTGGGTTTGGATTTTGTTTTCCCTTAATAATAAAAAAATGTATGTTATATTTACTCATGTTATCTTTGACTAATATTTAAATTTGTTTGATGATCTG
>NW_017307060.1:659408-662416 GCF_000935625.1 Nanorana parkeri | reverse complement strand
CCTATTCATCTGCAAGTGGCTAGATTCCACAGCCGGCAGCTGAATGTAAACAGCAGGTGGTGGGCGGTTCAATAGCCAGCCTGCTATTGACTATTTCAGATTGCAATAGCCAATAGCAAACTGGTTATTGCACAACCCACTGCCTGCTGTTTACATTTAGCTGCCGGCTGTGGAATCTAGCCACTTGCAGATCTACGTTAAATTGCTCAACCTGCCACCTTTGTTGTTTTTAGCCAGTTTATTTTGGTGAAATGTTACTTGTTTTGCTAGCGAGATTATTTGAATCAAATATTTGAATCAAAAAGGAAAACTTTCTTACACTTATTTTAAAGTAAACCCTTCCATTCCACAAGCATCTAAACATAGTGGTATTTTCATAATCCACTCCATTAACTGCTTCAGACTCACTGGGGGGAATTTATCAAAGCAATTGCGACAGTTTTAGCCTCTTGGATCATTCTTTTTAATGTGCAAATCTGTCTTTCAACATGTCCACCCGTTTTGACCAGAGCTTGCACTACTTTTCCAATTGCACGTGTTTTGCGCCTGTTTTGCGCCTATTTTACGAAAGCTTGAAACTGTTTACATCTGCACTTGTTCTGCGGCTGTCTGAAACTGGATTACCTAACAAAAAGATTGCAACTTAAGAAGTCCACATGGCCACTTCTTCAAGAAGCGACAGTTAAGCTTTTTGCCTGGAGTTACGAGTCTTCTTTCCTGGGGTCTATTTTATCACATTTATGAACAACATTACACTGGCAACATAAATCTGGCGCTAAATGTGCGTCAAATATATTCCGTGCAAGTTCAAACACTTGCAATTGCTATGATAAATTCCCCCCACTGTTTCTTTCTGCAGTGGATGCATTCTGATCAGAACTGTTACTGATATGAAGATTAAGACTTAAGACCTGTCAAAATTCAACAGCTAACCTTACATCTGAACATTCAAACACTCTGCTGAAAGTATTGACACGTGACAACTACAGGAACCAAGGTTTCTTTGACATATGGACTGTTACTGACAGCCTGCCATCACCTTCTGAATACCCAGTGGGGGAATAACCATGTCTTTCGGTATAGACATGAACATTTTTTTGATCACGATTATGCACCAGTGAGTTTTTTTAATATATATATTTAATTGTTCAAATCTGGCCACAGCTTCTGTAAACATTTGGAAAGGAAGAAGCTGCTTTAAGGACATTTTCCTATAGAGTAACTACTCAAAAAAAGCTTTGTCATACCTCTGTCATTTTTGTTGCCAACAGGAAATTTGGGTTGATTCAAGTTAACTCCAGATCTCTCTGGTTTGGTTTGCTTATCTTGATCTGTGAATGAAAAATGAATTAAACAATGTTTTTTGCTCTTTAACTGATTGATTAAGGCAAACCAAGATTATCATTAAATCTTTCAGTAAGCCACCCACATTTTAATGAAAGCAGAATTGGAATATAAAAAAGAGAGATGAAGAGTCCCAGTAAAACTTGTAGGTAACTTACGTATAGAATTTGGTCTCTGTTTTGGCATTTTGTTTCCAGACATAACAGGATCTGAAATAGTTGACATATTATACAGAAATATTTGTATATTCATTTTGTAAAGTAAAGCACCAAACAATTCTAGCAGCTTATGTAATTAATTGTCATTGATACAGTTCTCTAGAATGGCTAAAGGATTATGTTGATGTCTCCCAGTTGATCACTTCAAAATGTAAATACTGGATTTTATGAACTTTGTTTTCTTCTATGTGTTCTTGTCATTTACTGTTAAACTCACTGCATCACCAATTTGGGTGCCAATCATTATTGTTACAGGTATTTCTATAGCGTAGACAATTTGCACAGCACTTTACATATTTCACATTTACGGCAGTCTCTGCCCTCGAGGATCTTACACACTAAAGTTCCTATCACACATGCATACCTACAGGAGCTATTTAGACTAAAGCCAATTCACTTTTCAGCATGTCTTTGGAGTGTGGGAGGAAACAAGAGTATCCAGAGGAAACCCACTCAAGCACAGGGAGAACATGTGAACTGCTTGCAGCTAGTGTTCTTACTAGGGATGCACCGATACTTTTCGAGTACCAGTGCAGATACTTGGCATTTTCACCAGAACTACCGAGGTTGCAGCGGTTGCATCTGGGACCTGGCTCTGGCACTCCACCACTGTCCTGAAATCATTAGTCTGTATTGTTTTAGAAAAACTGTCACATGACAATAAACAAAAATGTATCAGTACTCATACTTGTAAGTACTCGGCAAGTACCAGTACTCGTACTAGCAAAACTGGTATCTGTGTATCCCTTTATTTATATTTATAAAAACAAAATCATACATTAATACAGAGATGTACAAATCCCAGGAGCTCCGTGTGCTCTTTACGAATGACAGCTGCCTCCTAATTTTTGAATTTTTCTCTAGTCTAGTCTTGAAGCTCAAAAGTATCGGTACATGTATTCGTACTTGTACCGAGTACTGTACTTGGTATCTGTGCAACCCTAGTTCTTACCATTGTTTAAAGCAGGCGCCCGCACTGCTGCAAGGGAGAAGTGCTAACCACTGTTTCCCAATTCTTATATTGACAAGAAGTAGCCAAGACACCAGGAGAAAATATGAGAACCTTTTATTAGAAACACCACCAGAGACAAGGAGAGGAGCTAAAGCTTTACCTGCTATCTGCGTTTTTTTGTTGTTTTTTTTTGTATTCTGACAGTGTTCGCTAGGCTGCTATTGGCCATTTCAATTTGCAATAGCAGGCTGGCAATTGCACCCGCCCACTGCTGCTGTCAATCAGCAGAGGAGGACCTGAAGGAGAACTTCTGGTCCACTTCTACTGATTGAAAGCAGCAGTGAACGGGTGCAAATGATAGCCCACTATTGGCTATTGCAAATTGAAATAGCCAATAGCAGCCTAGCTATTAATTCCCCTGAGGAGAGAGAGAGACGCCCGGCCAGGATCTGACAGCCCTCCCCTCTCTCTCCCCTCACTGCTCGTCCGTTCTA